>NW_026460873.1:0-67928 GCF_021730395.1 Mercenaria mercenaria | reverse complement strand
ACAATGGCGTTACACGGACAGACGGACGGATAATCATGAACACACTTGTAGACAGTGGGACACTGGATGTTGGACACTGTTATTAAAGACGAACTAAATATACAGTGACTAATATATTTTATTTAGTATTCAATTATACTAATATAGAAGCTAGCTATTAAATGAATGATAATTATATTGTAAGTCCTAAATGTATTTAAATAATATTTATATTAATTTAATTGAAAATATAATGATATGGCCGTATTTAATGGTCAACGATATTCGTTTATGAGCAGTGGACTAAGTCCAAGTTTAAGTTTCAAGGCTAAGCCTTGTTATACTGACCTTAGAGGTGCAGTATCTAACCGACCGATACACTATTGTGTCTCGGTGTATATATGGTTAGTGGTAGAACAAAACAATTGATTGGTTAATCTAAGGAATAAACAAGTTCTTAAACCAATCAAATATGTTAACCAATGAAAATAGAATATAGTAAAATTCTGACCAATGACAAAAGGCGTATTATCTTAACATTAGGTAGAGTTTCCAAAATGGCGACGTCCATACTGAAAATGACAGAAAATTAATAACAAATAAAAGTGGTAAGAATTCTGTCCTATTACACAACAAACAGTTGCTCAAATATATACAATCAAGCTTACACATTGACTAAAGAAATACTAGTTCGTGTTGTTTAAAGTTATAATTCTTAAAGACAACTTTCATTTTAATAATTAATTTGCGATGTTATATATGTATTGGTGATTATTTGTTTTATTTCTGAAACGTTTTGGCACTCTTATAAAACGAAATAAAGAGAACAATTACATCTAAGTATAAAAACATACTCACATGTATAGGTTACAACTCATCTACATGAAAACATTCTCACATTTATATGTTACAAACATCTACACACACATATTAACATGTACACATACATACATATCCATCCACACATATGCATACATATAACATCATATACATGTATTCCCACAACTACATAACCACATATATACATGTACTTGTTTAATTATAATGCCTAGCTCACATAAAATGTCTCAAAAAGAGATCAGTCAAAAAATTAATGGTGTTCGCTAACGGTTTCTCTAGTAGCAATAGGCTTTGAAAGCGAACAACATGGATCCTGACCAGACTGCGCAAATGCGAGGATGCGCAGGCTGGTCTGGATCCATGGTGGCCGCAAATGCACTATGTTGGTTTTCTCATGGTGCTCATATGTATATATATATGATCAAATTTTATAATTCTTAAGAGATGAATGATAATAGTATTTCTATGCAAATATTAAATTCTGTGACGTTTCGCCTACGCATACCCATTCACTGTACAATTAACCCTTACCATGCTGGGCACGATTGATTCTACCTTTTCGACCAGTTTGGATCATGAGCAGCCTACACATCCGTGCAATCCGGTCATGATTTGCACTGTTCGCTATTCAGCAAGTATCTTTTGTAAGCACCCCTTCTAACAGCTAGTGGTACTGTCCAAATTGGAAGATGGACAAGTTCATCATAGAAATTTAGTAGGGTAAGGGTTAGTCACTGATATTTCAATAATCCACATGTTTTTATTTAATCGTATTCGGTGACAAATGATTATCTCGTCAAACTGTAACAATACATCTGCAGGGAATTATTTTTCCATTCTTGACATTGTATTTAAAGTACTTAAGAAGAGATTTTCACTGTCGAATGTATTAATTGGTTTATATATTGCAAATCATGCAAATTTCGAGAATGATTAAAATCACGGATAGAGGTAAATATGCCTGACTTGGGTTATAACAAAAAGGGGATTGACCTATTCTGTTCTATTCAAATATCTAAAAAAAGATGCAATGTAGATTTAATACTTATATTAATATTTCAGGAAAAAAATGATTGCTTCAAAGTTTAAAAAGCTGACTCGGCTTCCTATAATGTGTATATACAATGAACTGGTGAATATTGTCAATTTTAACTCATACATTTTTTTCTAGTATCATAGTTTATAATATAATATATAAAATTTCCACTTCTGGTATTTCACATAAGTGTAAGTTGTAGAAATTGGGTTTCATTTTAAGTTTTTATCATTTTTCTTTTCTGTACTGGGTGCACGTGTCCCATTTTGTTTTTAAAATATAGGTTCCCGTTTCGCGCCCAGCATTTATCTACATCGTCTGGCATTTAATGTTTAATGCACATTAACACTCGGTAGTTTGTGTGTGTTAGATCCTCAGATACATATTAAATTGGTTTCGGCAATAGTTTTTTATGTCTCATAAGTTTATCTTTGACCAGTAATGCTGTAAAACTGCAGATTATCTCTCTTGGTGTATTTCCGCCGCTTTTCCCAACCGATGACTGATATCTATGTCTTCTCTCTTTATGTATAAATCCTTTATATGGCTGTTCAGAGTTTTTATAACAATATCTGTTGTCTATTCAGCACTTTCATTTTTATTATCTAGTAATTTGGTGCTATTTTGCGTTTTCAATGCAGACGGTGTCGTTTGTTTTTGGTTTGTATCTACTGCGGCCCCGTGTTTTTGCCTTTTATCATCACTCATATCTGTAACTGAGGGATTTGCCAGGTATGTTTTTTTTCCGCAACTCCGTTGATTCTTACATTATGTAGTCGGTCATGCTGCTCAATGTCATTCAAGAACTCGGCTGTTTTACCTCATTTTTTTCCCAGATCTGATTTTAGTTTTTCATTCTCATAGGACTGCTTGTCTATCGTTTTGTTTAATTTATCTACCTTGGTTTTCAGTGCATCATTTTCTACATCCCTATCAAAGATTTTTTGCTTCAAGTACTTCAGTTCTTTTTTCAACCGATATTAGAAATTCTTCTTTCACTTGTGTTATCATATCTTTAATCATTGTTCTCAGGGTGCCATCATCTTTTGTCAATATATTTTGTAGTTTTGATTATTTTTGGTGTAATTATTGTGGTCTAATGTCTTGCATGGGGTTTTCATGGTCTTTATTTTGTTTCTTTTTAGGATTCTTACTAGGAGTTAAACCTGAGTTGCATCCAGTTCACTCATACTGCTTAACTTACTGCGTGATTTTTTTTATCACTATCTTTCCCTGCATACCTTTCCGCTATTATTTGTATTTGATATAGAAGCGTATCTCTATTGTATTTGTCTGACCTTTGATGATATTATATCTAAAACTCTTCACCAAAATAAGATTTTCAATATGGCTCTCAAATTTTTGACCTCTTTGTAACTTTGCTTTATAATATCACATGTTCAACATTATTAACTGTTTGTTTTTCGTAGTAAATATAGTTACCATATAAAGTGAATTATACTAGTCCAGAATAATCCAAAATCACGTTTTCAGCACTTCCCTAAAAGTTTCCGATTTTCCTAAGAGCTAAAAAATTTGAACTTTTAACCAAGGGACATCACTCTTATTTATATGAAGCACAGAAAAATCTGAATTAGTGGCTTTTACCTTCAACATGGATGCCAATATTTCAGGTATATGATTTTATAGTAATTACTGATGCAAGTCTCCAGAGCCTGCATCTCAGATCAATGTTTAAATAGGTTTGTTTGTAAATATATCAGATATCATATTTTAATATGTCTTAAACTCTATGGTGTAATTAAGGTTTCAGCTTATGCAAGATGGCGGATAACGTAGGATAAAACCGAAACTGTCTTTTACTCGTTATTTTACAAACTCGGCCGCAAGGATTCTAAAAATATACTTTGCCATTTAAAATCAAGCTTTTTTTAACACTCGTTCCAAAAACGATATAACTTGCCATGTTTAGCTCAAGGTTGTCTTCTACTCTGAAGTTTTAGATCAACAGAGTATTTTGATAGTTTGATAGATGACCAGACAAGAACTTGATTGGTTGCATTTCATACAAACATTGCGCTAAAATGAAGTTTTGACGCCGTTTTCAACAGTGTTTCAGTCATTTTACGGCGGGCAGGTACCCTAACCAGTGTTCATGGATTCTGTACCAGTACAAACTTGTTGTCCACGAGTAGTTGCCAACTACCCCCTGCCCCTAGGAATCAGAGGTTGAAGACGAACAATTTCAGACACAGTGTTGTTTTTTTTCAAATCGTCAAGGAGAACCTACGATCTGCCCGGGGATCTAACTCATGGCTGAAATAAAATTTTGTAAACAATATATTATTTTTCTGATCTTAAGGTAATTTTGCAAGTTTGATAATCCCAAACTCAGGACGTTACATTATGTATCCGGTTAACATGGGACAATATGACATACCGTTTGGGTCAAAAGTCTGAAATCGCTCGAGCGGTACCATAATACACGGTGAGGATATAAATTTACACGCTTACCGTGTATATTTAAACGCTCACCGTGTATTTCAATCGTTGGCTACCCAGAAATAAATATTATCCATTTCGTCAATGAAAGTATTCTCTATTTCGTTGTAGTTATAAATTATTATCCATTTCAGTAAAAACTGTGTTAATCACGGGTACGCATCATACATTACCGGGGCTTCGCGCGGTCGGTCGTCGGCTACCCAGAAATAAATATTATCCATTTTGGCAATGAAATTATTCTTCATTTGGCTGTAGTTATAAATTATTATCCATGTTATCCATTTCAGTAATAGGTTTCACAGTTACAGGTACGAATCATATACATTACCGGGGCTTCGCGCGGCCGATCGTCGGCCACCCATGAATAAATATTATCCATTTCGGCAATGAAATTATTCTCCATTTCGTTTTAGTCATAAATTATTATCCATTTCAGTAATAAGTTTGTTAGTTACGGGTACGCATCATATACATCACTTGGGCTACCCAGGATAGCCAGACAACTGTAAAATATCACTATATCAGATCATAAAACATGTCATAAGGATATGCCAAATGAGTAATCTTAGACAAACTGTTGCAAAAGTTTCAGTGCTAATGCTAAAAAATATCTTACTAGGAATTGGACAGTCGGTAGCCTAGTATAATAAATATTTCTTGTAGGGAGATCCGCAAGTAACATAAAAACTGTTTACCAACACTTCTAGAGCTCGACATATAGAGGGAGAAAAGCCAGTTCAATGACAACGGCTTATCCTCTCATAACTTACCTCCTTAAACGATGTTAAAAATTATAAAAATTAGCACAGGGTTCGTTTACCGGACAAAGCCTTGACACGGCGTACGGAAAGGAAACCCATAACGTATAAATGTCATTCCGTGTGTACATATAAAAACTAACACACAACACTGTTTTGTTTCTAAGATAAAAAAAAAACCAATAGCAAAAATGTTGACACGTAAAATTATTCCATTTATGCCGTCAATCTGCTTTAATTCCGAAAAAGGCACAAGGACTTAAAAAATTTATTGATGTAATATAAAAGACAATTAAAAAAGTTGCTTAACTATAAAAAAAGATAAGTAACAATCTACATGGTAGCAAAAAAAAATTTTTTTTTCACAAAAAAGTATCATCGAAATTGAGCTTTTTCCTTGGGTGAAAAATATAGTTCATTTTTACTTCAAAAAATATGTGTTTCACATTTTGTTGGATGTTATTTAAAGTTTCATTGCATTACGACTGGTTTCAGCTTAAAGTTACTTTGTAACCACCTTCTGTATTAAAAAAGGTTTTCTTTATGCTGAAGTGTAATGTGTTAGTTACTGATTTAGCAAAATTTTAGAAAATAATATAAATAATTATTATTCCTGTCTACCTAGAAATAGAATGGTGTTAAGTCTTATTTTCCTAACAAATGGCCAATTGCTACACGCAGCATCGAAATGATGAAATATCTTTTTTCTTCATGCAGTAGGGATATGTGTATTTTTCAGGTTTTTTCAGTATTTATTTTCCAGCAAATTCAATTTGAACGGCGCATTATTTGTACTAAAATGTCTAAAGTGTACCAAATAGCAATTCCGATAAATATTTTTGGTGTTCATATGAAGTTATGCCATATTTGCACATTCTTACTAAGAGAAGGACCCTACAAATCAGTCCTAATACAGATTTGACATGGTAATTATTATACAATTTTTTTATAAATATAAATGACATGTCACCAAGGTGCATGGTAGCATTTAAGATGGTGCAGTTTCTTTTTATACACATGGAACATAAAAATAACTAACATTAATATAAAAAGAGTTTTAATTACTTTTTGCACAGAAACATTTGAAATGAAAAACAATACCCCCTTGGTAGTAAAATTGTTGTCTTTTACATACATGCACACACAATTTGCTCAACTGAGAAACTGAGTGAAGTTGGAATAAACATAAGCAAACAATACTTTAGCAAACTAGAATATTTAAAAAAATATATAATTTACCTAGTAAAACTACAAAGAGAATGTTTTTATCTATATGATTGTACAATGTCAATGTTTTCTTTTGAAAAACATGAATGTAGTAAGGGCTCATAATGTTCCAGGTGTACAGAGTAATGCTTACTTTAAAATATGTTGCAATAAAAGGCTATGGTAAACGCTCATAATATACAAGGTGATATTTGATGCAAAGAAAAGGCTGTTATCTTAGTTCTTAATTTATGTTTTAGCAGTTGTATTCCTTGCGAAGTATATCTGAAAACATATGAATTATCAGCAAATGTTCATTTTGTAAGTAATAAACTAGAAAACGCATCTGCAAGACATTTTCTTCTTCTCTTTATTCTTCAATGATTTGTTTTGTAGGACTTGTATACAATGTATACGATTGAAAGATATTGGTATTGTTTTTCATTTTGCTTCATTTCTTTATTTTCAACCCTTTAGACTTACATTTTGAAATAGTGTGTAAGGTCTACTCTGTCAGTCAAATTAGAGTAGCAAAAAGTCAAGCAAGCAACCCTTTTCATTTCTTTTCATTTACCATATGTTATTAGTATAGTCAGAAGTTTTGAAAAATCAGGATTTAACCAAACTTTACATAGTAGAAGAAAAAAATGATCAAACGTACGAAAGACCGGTGGTGACATTTCAAGTTCACATTTTCTCAATTTCAAAATTTCTAGATTTTAAGATTTTACTTAACAATTTGACGATTTCTCGATTTCACGATTTCTGCAAAGTGCAATTGACATCATTCATAAACTGCGACACTTTCAGGAAAGTGGCAATAGATGCTGCAAAACTAATCCAAAACAAAAGTCAACCGTCTGGGTCAAAACTTAGGTCATACAAAAAATTCAGTCAAAAATTAGGTTAAACAAGCAACTTTAACAGTAGGTCACCAAAGAAGATCAAAGTAAACCCTAGATTTCTTTGACACCTGATTTGCTGTCCAATTGTCATAATACTTCATCATAATATGGGTCCCAATGAGCCCTAGGTTAAGTTAAAAACTGGGATATCATGAATCTTGATCAGAAAGGTTGTCTTGATCTTGTCATAAGAGGCAGGGCAAAGATATTCAGTTTGTCCAATTACATGGGATTATGACTCTTACTGTACATTAAAAAAAATTGAATTACTGAAACTAAATGTATTTGGCAAGACGTTTTAAGACCTATATAACATTTGTCCAAATAGTGACTCTGGATAAAAAATAACACGGCTACATGATGAGACTAATATATATATAAAATGAATAAACACAAACAACAATATACAGAGCTTATCCAAAATTAGCAGATAGCATAATGCCTGCTGGTCCTCAATCAATATTGTTTGCATGTATTTATATGGTTCACTTTTAAAATTTAATGACATAAAGGTTAGAAAATATCTTGTTATATCTAATTGACGAACAACAAGATTACATGTATTAACTTGATTCATTGCCTAATAGTCCTTTGTCATTGCAGTCCAAACGCCATGTGTTCCAGTTGGCACTTCCCCACATCAGGCCAGTAACAGCAATGATATGGAAATTTTAGCTTCCTGTAAAATTGAGAAATTATGAAATCGAGAAATCGTGAATTAAAATCGAGAAATCAAAGAATCGTGAAATAGAGAAATCTTAAAATTATACATTAAAATCGAGAAATCGCGAAATCAATAAATCGTGAAATTGCAAAATAAAATAGTGAAATCGTGAAATAGTACATAAAAATCGTGAAATTGTGAATTAGAAATCGAGAAATCATGAAATCAAAAAATCATGAAGTAAAATCTAGAAATCGTGAAATTCTGTTATAACTCGACAAATCATGAAGTCGTGACATCGGGAAATCGTGAAGTTGTGAGGTAAAATTGAGAAATCGTGATTTTGTGAAATTTTGATGTGATGAAATTTTGAAGTAAAATCGGGAAATTGTGAAGAAAATTCTACATGTCATGTAGTAATCTTTAAATCAAGAAATCTTGAAATCAAGAACTGGTAATTTTGAAATGTCACCACCGGTCTTTTGTACGAACGTGCAGAGTTAACTTTGTACATATTATCGACCAAGATATAGTTATTTGTAAATGAAAACGATCATATATGCGTGCTTATACTGGAAATTTGATATTTGTACAAGTGCACTTGAGTCAAATCTAAATCATTTCATTTATTCTATTTAATGTGTACACTATTGTGAAAACGAATGTTTCAAGCATAGGTGAGGTTGGTCGAATTATATTTTCTGTGGTAGATAAACGAAGAAAAGGGGATATTTATTTGTTGATCACCAGATAAAATGATTTTAAGAGTGGCATCTTCGTACCTCATACTCTCTAATTTAATACAGCAAAACCTTGGTATCTCATACTCTCTTATTTAATACAGCAAAAACTCGGTATCTCAGACTCTCTTATTTAATACAGCAAAACTTGGTATCTCAGACTCTCTTATTTAATACAGCAAAAACTCTGTATCTCATACTCTCTTATTTAATACAGCAAAACCTTGGTATCTCATACTCTTTAATCTAATACAGCAAAAACTTGGTATCATCTCAGACTCCCTTATTTAATACAGCAAAAACTCTGTATCTCATACTTTCTTATTTAATACAGCAAAACCTTGGTATCTCATACTCTTTAATCTAATACAGCAAAAACTTGGTATCATCTCAGACTCTCTTATTTAATACAGCAAAAACTTGGTATCTCATACTCTCTTATTTAAAGAGAATTCCTATAGTTTTTTTCCTTCCATAGAAATTTATATATGATAGGAAAAGTTGTGCTGAAAACAATGAACAAATAAAAACAATAGGTCACAAGGTTTGTTTTTGTGAAAAATTGTTTTGAACACACGCACTGTTGCTGAAACTGCTAGCGATTTTTCAACATTTTCATAATTTTCTGCTTTTTTATAAATACCAACTGAAATATACATCAAGACAGCACAATAAGGTTTTTTTCTTTTTACAGATTTTATTATATACTTATTTGATATCATAGTTATATTTGTAATACTCTATCCTTACAATAATGGGTACAAATGAAAAAAAAAAAAATATTGTTTCATATTTACTTTTGTGAACTTTTTTCACTGAAAAATACCAATAGTGAAGAATATTTTTTTAAGTTTTGAAAAAACTCTTTCATAGAATTTTTTCCTGCTTTTCTTGTGTATAGATAATTGTATTGTGAGCATAAAAATGGCTAAAAATGTATGGGTCACCAGGCTAATTTTTAGGTTAAGACCGCTAGAATACAACACCTGTTCGGACGGAAAATGGCGCGAACCTGGCCAAATTGATTACATGTATGTCTGCTAGAAGTTACAAGAAAGTTTTAAAAATTCTTAATTCTTTCTATAATTGAATAATAAATAATCTGAAAGGTGATATTGTCTTTTAACTTAAGTATCAGTAATAAGTCAATTATCTTACATTATATGAACAACACTGTCTTTGTACTAAAATGCGATGTGAAAACACAACCACAAAAATAGCAAGATACCTGTCAGGCATGATACTTGTCAATACAACATAAACCAGTATCAACATTTGATTACTGTTAAACTTATCAAAAATGTTATTTCATTCAAGATTTCTCATATTTAAGACTGTCTGTAACATGTTTCAACAAATGTTGGCTTCAGTTCAGTTTTCCATAGAAAGTGTCGGCTGCGCAGAAAGATGCGCATAAAAAACTATCGGAATTCCCTTTAATACAGCAAAAACTCTGTATCTCAGAATCTCTTATTTAATACAGCAAAAACTCTGTATCTCATACTCTCTTATCTAATACAGCAAAACCTTGGTATCTCAGACTCTCTTATTTAATACAGCAAAAACTTGGTATCTCATACTCTTTAATCTAATAAAGCAAAAACTTGGTATCTCAGACTCCCTTATTTAATACAGCAAAACCTTGGTATCTCATACTCTTTAATCTAATACAGCAAAAACTTGGTATCATCTCAGACTCTCTTATTTAATACAGCAAAAACTTGGTATCTCATACTCTCTTATTTAAAGAGAATTCCTATAGTTTTTTTCCTTCCATAGAAATTTATATATGATAGGAAAATTTATGCTGAAAACAATGAACAAATAAAAACAATAGGTCACAAGGTTTGTTTTTGTGAAAAATTGTTTTGAACACACGCACTGTTGCTGAAACTGCTAGCGATTTTTCAACATTTTCATAATTTTCTGCTTTTTTATAAATACCAACTGAAATATACATAAAGACAGCACAATAAGGTTTTTTTCTTTTTACAGATTTTATTATATACTTATTTGATATCATAGTTATATTTGTAATACTCTATCCTTACAATAATGGGTACAAATGAAAAAAAAATATTGTTTCATATTTACTTTTGTGAACTTTTTTCACTGAAAAATACCAATAGTGAAGAATATTTTTTTAAGTTTTGAAAAAACTCTTTCATAGAATTTTTTCCTGCTTTTCTTGTGTATAGATAATTGTATTGTGAGCATAAAATGGCTAAAAATGTATGGGTCACCAGGCTAATTTTTAGGTTAAGACCGCTAGAATACAACACCTGTTCGGACGGAAAATGGCGCGAACCTGGCCAAATTGATTACATGTATGTCTGCTAGAAGTTACAAGAAAGTTTTAAAAATTCTTAATTCTTTCTATAATTGAATAATAAATAATCTGAAAGGTGATATTGTCTTTTAACTTAAGTATCAGTAATAAGTCAATTATCTTACATTATATGAACAACACTGTCTTTGTACTAAAATGCGATGTGAAAACACAACCACAAAAATAGCAAGATACCTGTCAGGCATGATACTTGTCAATACAACATAAACCAGTATCAACATTTGATTACTGATAAAACTTATCAAAAATGTTATTTCATTCAAGATTTCTCATATTTAAGACTGTCTGTAACATGTTTCAACAAATGTTGGCTTCAGTTCAATTTTCCATAGAAAGTGTCGGCTGCGCAGAAAGATGCGCATAAAAAACTATCGGAATTCCCTTTAATACAGCAAAAACTCTTTATCTCAGAATCTCTTATTTAATACAGCAAAAACTCTGTATCTCATACTCTCTTATCTAATACAGCAAAACCTTGGTATCTCAGACTCTCTTATTTAATACAGCAAAAACTTGGTATCTCATACTCTTTAATCTAATACAGCAAAAACTTGGTATCTCAGACTCCCTTATTTAATACAGCAAAACCTTGGTATCTCAGACTCTCTTATTAAATACAGCAGAAACTTGGTATCTCATACTCTTTAATCTAATACAGCAAAAACTTCGTTTCTCATACTCTTTAATCTAATACAGCAAAAACTTCGTTTCTCATACTCTTTAATCTAATACAGCAAACACTTGGTATCTCATACTCTTTAATCTAATACAGCAAAAACTTGGTTTCTCATACTCTCTTATTTAAAACAGCAAAAACTTGGTATCTCAGACTCTTTAATCTAATACAGCAAAAACTTGGTATCTCAGACTCTTTAATCTAATACAGCAAAAACTTGGTATCTCAGACTCTCTTATCTAATACAACAAAAACATGTTATCTCAGACTGTCTTATCTAATACAGCAAAAACTTGGTATCTCAGACTCTCTTATCTAATACAGCAAAAATTGGTATCTCAGACTCTTTAATCAAATACAGCAAAACCTTGGTATCTCAGACTCCCTTATTTAATATAGCAAAAACTTGGTATCTCATACTCTTTAATCTAATACAGCAAAAACTTGGTATCTCAGACTCTCTTATCTAATACAGCAAAACCTTGGTATCTAATACTCTTTAATCTAATACAGCAAAAACTGGGTATCTCATACTCTTAAATCTAATACAGCAAAAACTCTGTATCTCATACTCTCTTATTTAATACAGCAAAACCTTGGTATCTCATACTCTTTAATCTAATACAGCAAAAACTTGGTATCTCATAATCTCTTATTTAATACAGCAAAAACTTGGTATCTCAGACTCTCTTATTTAATACAGCAAAACCTTGGTATCTCATACTCTCTTATTTAATACTGCAAAAACTTGGTATCTCATACTCTTTAATCTAATACAGCAAAAACTTGGTATCTCAGACTCTCTTATTTAATACAGCAAAATCTTGGTATCTCATACTCTCTTATTTAATACAGCAAAAACTCTGTATCTCATACTCTTTAATCTAATACAGCAAAACCTTCGTTTCTCAGACTCTCTTATTTTTTACAGCAAAAACTTGGTTTTTCAGACACACTTATCGATTACAGCAAAAACTTATATTTTCTGTGGTAGATAAACGAAGAAAAGGGGATATAAATTTTTGTTGATTACCAGATAAAATGTTTTTAAGAGTGGCATCTTTGTATCTCATACTCTCTTATCTAATACAGCCAAACCTTGGTATCTCAGACTCCCTTATTTAATACAGCAAAAACTCTGTATCTCATACTCTCTTATTTAATACAGCAAAAACTCTGTATCTCATACTCTCTTACCTAATACAGCAAAATCTCTGTATCTCATACTCCCTAATCTAATAAAGCAAAAACTTGGTTTTTCAGACACGCTTATCAAATAAAGCAAACACTTGGTATCTCACACTCTCTTATCCATTAAAGCAAAAACTTGGTATCTCACACTCTCTTATCCATTAAAGCAAAAAACTTGGTATCTCACACTCTCTTATCCATTAAAGCAAAAACTTGGTATCTCACACTCTCTTATCTAATACAGTGGACACTTGGTATCTAGGGCTATCTTATCTAATACAGCAAAAACTTGGTTTTTCAGACACGCTTATCAAATAAAGCAAACACTTGGTATCTCACACTCTCTTACCCATTAAAGCAAAAACTTGGTATCTCACACTCTCTTATCCATTAAAGCAAAAACTTGGTATCTCGGACTCTCTTATCTAATACAGCGGACACTTGGTATCTAGGGCTATCTTATCTAATACAGCAAAAACCTGGCATCTAGGACCCTCTTATCTAATACATCAGAAACTTGGTATCCAGGACTCCCTTTTCTAATACAACGGACACTTGGTATTTAGGACTCTCTTATCTAATACAGCGGACACTTAGTATCTAGGACTATTTTATTGAATACAACTGAAACTTGGTATTTAGGACTCTCTTATTTAATACATCAGAAACTTTGTATCTAGTACTCTCTTATCTAATACAGCGGACAATTGGTATTTAGGACTCTCTTTTTCTTTCATAGTTGAAACTTGAAGTCCAGGGCAAACTTATCTAATACAGCGAACATTTGGTATCCAGGTATATGTTATCTAAAACAGCAGAAACTTGGTATCTAGGATTATCTTTTTTTAATACAACAGAAACATGGTATCTAGGATTATCTTATCTAATACATCAGAAACTTGGTATCTAGGATGATCTTATTTAATACCTTAGAATCTTGGTATCTAGGACTCTGATACAACAGAAACTTGGTACATATATCTTGGTCTGTCTTATTCAGTACAGTTGAAATTTAATAGTTAGGATTATTTTATTTAATACAGCGGAAACTTTGTATCTGGGACGCTCTTCTCTAATACAGCGGAAACCTGATATTTTTTACTATCTTATCTAATACAGAGGAAACATTGTTTTTTGGACTCTTTTATCTAGTATAAAGGAAACTTTGTATCTAGGACTGTCTTTTCTTACACAGTGGAAACTTCCAGGACAAACTTATATAAACAAACAGCATAGCTTGGATGTGATTTTGCAGTTCTTGCTCTACTCTAAGGAAGTTCATGACTTTTCTTTTCATTTATGTCAGTTTTAAGATATATTGAAATTCTATTAATTATGTCTAAAATGAACCTTGGTATGTGTGACAAAACTGTAACGTGATTATGGGAAAGTTAATATTGAATATATAAAAGTATATATATATACACATTTCTCATGGATCCTAAAAAATGTTGTTGTTTTTTTTTGTCGGTCGGAGGCCCTGCCAAAACGTTTAGGTGCATCAAAATTAGAAATACATAAATTTCTTTAGAAACAATACAATTTAAAGGGATTGTTAATGCTCATATTATAACATTTGGCATTTTAGCTTAAGGCGGAATGCGCCTAATTCGAAGTTATTGGGTTTCGTTCCGAAATTTTGATTAATATAAAATTCAGCATATTCCGCATAGACTGCGTATTTTACATTTTTGATATTTTTGTAGCTTTTTTCTCTGCAAAAATTCAAAAACGACCATTGACGTCCATTTTTGATGAATCGCGATTTCACGTCCGTCAGACGATTTTTGTAAATCGTTCTGTTCACTCTACAAAAATCGATTTGTTTGCTACTCATCATATTTTCATTTAAAAATGTCTTTAAAATGGTGTATAATTTATGGAGATCATTTTAACGTAAGATTCGATATTTACGTTAAAGTGACGTCAGAGCGACAAATATGACGTTGAGTTTCGAATTAATTTTTTGCTTTAATCTTGTCTCATGTAAAACCCAAACGATAGAATTTTAGAAAAAAACTTACATGATGATTTATTTTCTGTCAATTTATGGAATAAAATTATAGGGTCACCGAATTCACTTTCGTTTAAAGTTTGTTATTTCAGACGTATGACCATTGACTTAGCCGCCTCGCCACGGGAGTAAAGGTTGTTTGAATCTTGTTTTTCTTTTTATTATCCCTAACACTCCCTAGGCACGCATGCAAGCACGCACGCACGCAAATCCCATTAGATGACCATAAGATTAGTTCCCACGGTCTTGCCCTGTAAATTACCTGCTCTACGCAAATGTTCATATATATTGACGGCAGAATTAGGTTTTAAAGGTCAGAGTTTATTTTTCTTTCTTTCGACATTTTATACAACAGGCGCTATTTGAAATCAATCGTAACTTCTATAATTTCCGTAAACATGATGTAAGAGGTACTATCCATAGGTTACATATATGCGTTAGTGTATCCTGAATGTTGAAAATTGTTAAATACTGAATTCTGACACCTAAGACGCTTATTAAAATAAAAGATGAAACCTTAAACATATACACGTGCCCGTACAAATCCTAATATCTATTCTTGAGTCACACATATAGATAATGGCAACATAGAATTACACATGTTAAACAATCAACCGCTGTTGAATTACATAGAGTCTCAGTCACAACCGCTATTTTCTTTCCTTCTTTTACCCCACCCACTGAGCTCAATAGAAGGAGCACAGATCTGTGAATCGTGAGTTCGATCCCCGGGTAGGACATGACTACTTGATAGGAGGCACGTGTCCGAAATCATTCGTCTTCCAGCTCTGATTTATGTGGTGAAGTTGGAAGTTACTTGACTGTTAAGAATACTGAATCCAGAAACACTGGCTAGGTTAACTTCCCGCCGTAACATAGAAAACAGCGCTAAACCCAAAACAAACTTTTTTATGGAATATTTACAGTTTTAGCAGAATGTTTACTCATATCTGTGGTGTTTGGTAAGTTTATACTGTAAGGAAAAAGAATTTACATATGTAATTTGTTTCTATTACGTGTCTATAAATACAGGAATAACCTTCTTTACACACTTATCTGGAGAGCTAAAACCTCTTAGCAAAGGATGGTATTTCTCTAGCAAAGTTACTAAATAAATTAACCTTTTTATAGCAACAGCCTCCGTATAACAAATGAGCCGCGCCATGAGAAAACCAACATAGTGCACTTGCGACCAGCATGCATCCAGACAGGAAACATGCTGTTCGCTAAAGGTTTCTCTAATTGCAATAGGCTTTGAAAGCGAACACCACGGATCCTGACAGACTGCGCGGATGCACAGGCAGGTCTTGATCCATACTTGTCGCAAATGCACTATGTTGGTTTTCTTATGGTGCGGCTCAAATATACTATGTTTCCCCCTTGAGTATTCAAAGATGCACTTGATTTGAAATCGGGTTGTCCGACTACTCTCCAAACAATCGAAATATATTCCAACGTAAAATTTGTAGTGTTAAATAAATAAATAAAGCTTATTCAAACAATTAGAGATAATATTGATATATTTATGCTATTACATGCATAAAAATTCATTTTTATGTATCCAGTTTTACTGTCATGTCACGGAAATAGCGGCCTGTGATGGAATTCTCTACAGGTAATTGTTAAAATTGAAAGGTTGAGATAATTCAAAAAGAAGATTTTAATTATATTCTGTCGTTTTCTTATTTTTTTGTTGTAAATGTACATCGATACAGGACTGTTCATGTGTTACCATTTACTTGCGAAATAGATCATTTCAATGTTAATGTTGAATGGAATCATTGCACAGATGTAAAGAACTCAAAATGTGTTTGTCTTTATCACAAGACGTAAGAAAATCCATTGAATTACACATTTTTTATTTGGGACAGGTAGAGTAATGTAATTCAGGGCAACAATAATGCGGTGTCGATTTTGTCGCATTTTCTTAAATTGAATATAATCTAAATATTAAAATCTGAGTTCTACACTGAAATGATTTCGCCGAAGGTATCAGAGTTTCAAAGAGTATTTTGATTTAATTGTACTAAGAAAAATTAGATAGTAGATTTTTGGAAGAAAAGAGGAGATACTGGAAAAAATACTCAGTTGCGCTATCTTGTGATTTGGGGGTAGGGGTAGCATAATGTAATTTTACGCGAAAATGAATTGGGTGACCCCATAATTTTATTCCTTCAATCGATAGAAAATAAAATTTTCATCATCGTGTTAGTTTTTTCTAAAATTCAATCGTTTGGGTTTTACATGAGGCGAGATTAAAGCAAAACTTTTATTCGAAACTCAACGTCATATTTGTCGCTCTGACGTCACTTTAACGTAAATATCAACTTTTACGTAATATTATATAATATGTGTGAATGTTAGCGAGTGGACACGTTTTTTAGCTCGGAAGTTTTTTTTAAAATATATCAAGACGAAATATGATACTGTAAATGGATATAGATTTAAATGATTTTTGAAAGGAATATTGAACTGTAAAAACTGTGAGTATTTGAATTATTGGACATTCATATATATCGATATTTATCTGCTTGACTGCACTTAACATACACTGCACATTGCCGACCTGGCAAAAGTTACACAATAGATTGAAAGTGGTGAGCGTATACCTGGGGCATAATTGTTGAGATTTTGTACGGAAGCGCGTACAGGCAATCATAAAGGGACAGTTATTAAAATACGAGAGCAATATAGTCATATATACCATAATATACATTGCCGGAGTTGTTTTATCAAGGACAGATTTACAACAGATTTACAATATGGGTATTGATATTACCACCTACCGTATCAGAATTGGAATTTTTGGATTTCGATTTGCAGTTAGTAAACCCAGGATAAAAATTCCTAAATATTCAAAATACAACCCATACGCCCCATGAACGGATATACATTATAGAGTATTCGTGTGCAGCATATTTCTCATAATGTCTTTAGTGATGCTTGGTGGAGTGGTGCATTGTAGGAGATATGTCGAGTACAACTACGCTATGGAACACATTGAAGGCTGTCTTTCCGTGACGTTGTCTATTGGGACGGCCACGTCATCCAGTACTTGTTTACATGAAGTACTGTATGCTTCGTTTTCGCAACGCTTAATACTTTTGGCGTCAGACGTTGAATTTAATCCAGGCCCGACAGTGGATACAGAAGTGATTTTGAGATCAATACAAGATTTGAATTCATCATTGTCACGAGATATCGGAGAAGTGAAAGAAGAAGTGATACATGTACAAAGTGAACTAAAAAGAATAATTGATAAAAAGCTTTCTTTTATACCACACATAAAATACCTGAAAGCCAAATGTTTGAAATCGTTGAATCTTTTAAAGGTAATTTCAAATACTGATTGGGGAGCAGATCGCAAGGTTTTGTTAAGACTTTATAGAGCTTTGATTAGGTCCAAGCTAGATTACGGTTGTGTTGTATATGGTTCGGCCAGAAAATCGTATTTACAAATGTTGGATACTATCCATAATCAAGGTCTTCGTATTGCTCTTGGCGCATTTAGAACATCGCCTGTTGAAAGCTTGTATGTTGAAGCAAACGAACCCTCCCTTTACACGAGACGTGAAAAACTGTCATTACAATATGCTCTGAGGGTAGCTGCCAGCAAATCCAATCCTGCTCATAAAATCATATTTAAACCCAAGTACCAGGATTCGTATGACAGAAAACCAAAACAAATAAAACCTTTTGGATTTCGCATCAGCAATTCTATGAAGGAAACTGATTTTGAATTTGATGAAATCAAAGAAAACTTAGTTCTGAATACACCACCATGGACTCTTAGTTCTCCAACAGTTCTTTTTGATATGAAAACCGCCTTGAAAAAGTCTGAAACAAACCCTGAAATATTCAAGTCCAAATATAATGAAATCAAGTCGACTTACAAAGATCATTTTCCAATTTATACAGATGGTTCTAAAGATGATTCAAAGGTTGGATGTGCCGCCGTTAGCAATCTGCATCAATCAAAATTACGCTTGCCAAATAACGCTACAATTTTTTCAGCCGAGGCAAAAGCTATTGATTTGGCCCTTAATTTTATTTCAGAATATAATGAAGAAAAGTTTATCATCTTTTCTGACTCACTTTCTGTATTACAATCAATACACAACCGTCATACAGAAAATCCTCTCATTCAAAATATTCTTGTCAAGGTTCATGAACTATCTTTTAAGAAGTCCATCATATTCTGTTGGATTCCTAGTCATGTTGGTATTCATGGAAATGAGGATGCTGATACCGCAGCAAAGAAATCACTTTCATTAAATCAATCTAAATTGAAATAACCATATACTGATTTTAGGTCAAATATCAACAAATATATTTTAACTAAATGGCAGTCTTCATGGAACAATGCTTCGCTCAATAAACTTCGAGAAATTAAACCTACTTTAGGTGAATGGCACCAGGGAAATAGATCTGTTCGCAGGGAGGAAGTTGTTCTTTCTCGTTGTCGAATAGGTCATACTCGGTTAACTCATTCGTATCTTTTGAACAATGAAGATCAACCTGAATGTGTACCATGTCAAACACCGCTTTCTATTAAACATATTTTAATCGACTGTGTTGACTTCGATCCACAGCGCAATTCATACTATAATGTAGAATCGTTAAAAGAGTTGTTTGAACAAGTTCCTGCCGACAAAATTTTGCAATTTTTGAAACAAATAGGCATATATCATAAAATCTGAACTTTATTTGATTTTTATTTACATGTTTTACATTTTTATGTTTGCAATTGTCTTTTTACGCTATATATGTATATACCTTTTTAGTTTAATAGTTTTATAGGTGCTTTACAATTAACGTAATTCATTTAACTTTTTCTCGGCGATATATGACCTTTTTGTGTCGATTCGCCGTAAAACCCAACTCATTCATTCATTCATTCTAAAAAGAATAAATACTGAAATAACGTCTATTAAATCTAAAGTTAGTGTTACTGAAAGCAAACAGGATCATTTTGAGCATAGATTACACGCATTAGAAAGTAAGATAGAACATTTCGATTATAACTCGGATGTATTACGGGATGATGTACCCGACCTTGCACTGCATGACGAAATGGATCGCGATAGAATGGCATTACTTGAGTCCCCATTAAATATGATCGAGTCTGATAGAATTAAATGCCATATGCGTATATTCGGTTTAGCGGAGGAAGAGAATGACAGTAAGTCATTAGAGTCTGGAGTTGATGATAACATTTTCACTGTTTTAAAACCAGACGATAAAATGAGTGTAGGCACGATTTTGAATGCTCGTAGAAATGGCGATAAGGTGAATGGCAAAGCACGTATGGTAGTACTCAAGTTTTCCAGTTTCGAAAATAAAATGAAGCTTTTTAAAAATAGAAATGAGTTGCGAGAGAAAGGAATTCGCATTTCGAATGATCTCACGTTTATTCAGCGACAAGAAATTAAAAAGCTTCTTACACAAGGTTTCATCGGATACTACAAAAATGGTAAGCTACATAAAAATCCTATTACAGAACGGAGACCAGATACAGGTAGAGTGTTTAGGCGTGCCAACCGGCAGAATGAAAGAACCCAGCATGAAAACCAGGCAAGCTCCGAGGAACAAAACGTCAGTAAAGACTAGGTCGTCGGCCGACGCCCTACACAAACTTTATTTCAAACTAATATAAAAATCATTTCCTGGACTATAGAAGGATTGAAAAATAAACTGTTATATTTTGGAATTAGCGATTTGCTATGTAGTTATGATGTTATAGGACTGCAAGAGACTTGGGAAGTAAATCATGATTTTTGTGCTCAATATTTTCCGGGTTTTGCAATGTATAGTTGTAATGCTAGGCCTTCTATTAGAGGTGGAAGAAATTTGAGGGTGTGTATTGGTTTTACTGAAAAATACTTTGGCAAGATTTAGTCAAATAATTTGTGATAACTTTGAGTATGGGTTATTATGAAATTCGATAAAGCATTGCTTTTTGTAGGAAATGATGTCATTTTTTGCTGTTTATATTTTCCCCCGGAAGGGGCTTCATTTTATGATAATAGAAACGAGAATATCAGTGCATGGCGTAGTCTAGAAGATGCTTTATTAGCCGAAAACATTATTAACTTACCATTAATTTTGAGTGGTGATTTAAATTCTCGGACCTCAAATCTCGTTGACTATGTTTTGCATAAAGATAATGTGCCAGAACTACACGACATCGTCGATTTTATCGATGGTGATATAGGTAAAGAACGGAAATCCCTTGATTCCACAATTAACAAATTTTGGCGTGAGCTTATACAATTTTGCAAAATATATGGGTGTTATATAGTAAACGGTAGATTAGGCGCCGATAAAGGGACAGGGGATTATACGTTTATTAACAATAATGGTTCAAGTGTCATTGATTATTTCATAGTGTCAAAATGTATATCTGACATTATAGCTAATTTTGAAGTGTTATCGCATATAGAAAGTGATCATGTACCTTTACATCTTTGTATACGTGATGCTGCGAAAAACGTTAGTATACCCAATCCAATGACGTCAAATGAAAACGTAATTGTAATTAATAAGGATAACAAAGATTTGTTTGTGAATGTATTGTCACAAAATGTTTTAAATGGATGATTTGATGATTTTGAAAACATTTTGTCCGATCCTACTAAAACAACTGACGATATATTAAATGAATTCGAATCAGCCATGATCAACGGCTCTAGGGAATTTAGTAAATGCAAACGTAGTTATGTACGACCTAAAGGGAAACCTTGGTTTGACCATGAATGTAAACGTCTAAAGCATATGGCAATGAAATCCTTAAAGGCGTACGCTAGAATTCCCTGTATATGAGATGGGCGAAAATTTTCCTAATAACAGAATTTCTTTAAACTTTGGATATTGAAGGATAATCATCTACGAAACAGAAAAATGCAATAAAAATCATAGGTCACCGGGTTCGAAAAAGAGTTATCTGCTCTTTAAAACGTAATTTTTGGGGGAAATGCCGTTTTCAAGGGCAGATAACTCTTTTTTGATACCAGTGACCTATGGTTTTTATTGCATTTTTTTGTTTCTTAGATGATTGTCCTTCAATATCCAAAGTTTGAAGAAATTCTGTTATTGGGAAAATTTTCGCACCAAATTCTAGCATACGTCCTTAAGGATGTTTAGGTTAAACCGAAATATAGGTAATTTGAATCAATATCTCGAATGTAAGAAAACGTATAAACGTGTATGTAAAATGAAATGTGAACAGTATAATGAATCATATTTGCGAAAACTGGATTCTTCAATAAGTAACTCTAAGTATTTTTGGGGTGAAATCAAGAAATTGACCGGGACACAAAAACCGGAACCTTCAATTAATCTACAGTCATGGTTCGACCATTTTAGCAATGTATTTTCAGTAGGTAATGAAGAGGATATGCCCGATGTAATCAATAGACAGTCTAGTCACATTGACGTTTACTTAGATACTGTTGAAAGTATTATCTTTAATTCACCTATTACAAATGAAGAAATCGTTAACAGCATAAAGTATATTGATATTAATAAAGCTTCTGCGGGTAATTCGATACCTGAACACTTTGTTTACGGTTTAGATATACTGCTATCATACATGAATAGATTATTTAATAGGTTATTTGATAGTGGAGAATTTCCAGATGCTTGGACAAAATCTATTACAGTTCCTATTCATAAAAAAAGGAAGTGTAAATTTACCTGATAATTATAGAGGAGTAGCTTTAATTGATATCTTGAGTAACATATATATTTCCATCTTTACAAAACGTGTAACCTTTTTTGCAGAGGCCTATAACAAAGTTGCAGAATCCCAATCTGGATTTAGAGCTGGTTATTCCACTATTGATAATGCTTTTATTCTTTATGCTATAGTTAACAAATATCTATCAATGAAAAAGAAGACGATTTATGTCGCTTTTATTGACTTTCAAAAGGCCTTTGATTCTGTCAATCATACTATTCTATTTGAAATATTACAGAAACAATGTTTAAAAGGTAAACTGTACAATTCTATATTAAATTTATAGCACAGTTAAAGCTGCAGTAAGAACTAAATATGGGCATACTGACTTTTATTGCCCAATTGGATTACGTCAGGGCTGTAGTTTGAGCCCAATATTATTTTCTCTCTTTATAAACGAATAAAATGATATAATTTAGAATAGTGGTTTGAGAGGTATTCAATTATTTCCTGATTTTTACTGAAATATTTCTGCTCATGTTTGCGGATGATGTTGCATTTTTAGCTGATACAATAGTTGGACTACAGCGCCAGCTTAACATTTTAGAAAATGTTTGTAATACATATAAAATATCGGTAAATGTACCTAAAACCAAACTGAGTCTTGTAGTTTTCAAGGGAGGCGGTGCTCTGGCTAGACGTGAAAAATGGAAATATGGTGAACATTATATCGAGGCTATTAATTCATTTACATATGTCGGTGTACATTTTACAAATAGATTGTCGCTTTACAAGATGGCTGAGCATACGTGTGTTAAAGCTAAAAAGGTCTTAAATCAATTTTTTCACTCATTTAACAATTTACCATATATGCCATGTCAAATGTTTTTAGTATGGCTGAGTATACGTGTGTTATCTTTGATATGAAAGTTATGCCTATAATGTTATATGGGGCAGAAATATGGGGATTATCAGACGCAGTTTGTTGCGAAAATGTACATATGTATGGTCGTAAACGTTATTTGAAAGTAAGCATAGGATCATGTAACAACGCAGTAATTGGTGATCTAGGACGTTTGCCTATGTACATTTATGCAAACAAGAGATGTATAAAGTACTGGTTACATATACTTAAAGCTGGCAATAATAGATATATAAAACTAGCTTATAATATGCTTCTACACTTTGATAGACTGGGATATGAAAACTGGGTTACATATGTCAGGAAGAATCTTAACAAAAATGGTTTTGGGTATTTATGGGAAGCACAGTATGTCGAAATCCACCAATTGTTTTTAAATGAATATGTTCAAAGGTTGAAGGATCAATATCTACAATATTGGAGAAATCAATGTTGCAATAGTGTTAAATTGTCTTACTACAAAGATTTTAAATTACAACATGGAAAAGAAAACTATATAGCTTGTGTCAATATTAGTAAATACAGAAAGTGTTTAGCTGCATTTAGATTCTCATCTCATAGTCTTATGATAGAGCAAGGGAGGTACTATAATACTCCACCGGAAAATCGATTCTGTTTTTACTGTGAATGCATTGTAGAGGATGAGTTACATTTCTTGTTAATATGTCCTTTTTACCATGATCGTCGTGAAAATATATACCAGCGCATTATTCTGCAAATCCGTCGTATGCCGGATTTTGTAACCTTATGTCTTGTATAAGTGAAACAACAATCAGAAATTTAGCTATGTACATAAATTACTCTTTAAAACGAAGAAAAGATCTGTTATCTGATCTGTATTAAAGTAATCTGTGTCAAATATTTTGCTAATACATGCACATGTATTTGATTAATTTCATGGTCTTAAGTATTATGTTTAATGGCAGACCTGTATTTATAAATACTCTTGAACATTTAGATCAAATTATAGAAAGAAAAACAAACCCGCAGGCACTTCCGTGTATATACATGTGCATATATTGTCAATTATTGCATATACAGTATATTATATATTTAGATAGAGTAGACAAATACTCATCAAAATTGAGATTATTATTTGAACCTCATGCAGGATTATATGCTTTCATTCACATAATTGAATTGATATGTGTATTATTATGGTGTAAATAGTTGTGTATGGGCCGGTGGCCTACATTTCACAAATAAACTAGTTTACTTTACTTGTTACTTGTTACGTTAAAATGATCTCCATAAATTATACACCATATTAAAGACATTTTTAAATGAAAATATGATGAGTAGCAAACAAATCGATTTTTGTAGAATGAATAGAACGATTTACAAAAATCGTCTGATGGACGTGAAATCACGGTTCATCAAAAATGGACGCAATCTGACTAAAGTACATATCCTATTACGCTACGCATAGGATCTGAGAACGACCTATTCATTGCCTCGTTCTGACGACCCTTTCGCTAGCCAATCAGAGCCTAACTTACAACATCTTGCAAATCTACCTGTAGCCTTGACTTTTGATATTTACAATTCTTATGTCATAATGTATCAGATAGCCGGTTAGCTCAGTCGGTAGGCCACTTGCTTTGTAAGCGAGGGGTCCTGGGTTCGAGCCCTGGAATAACTGCACATTTTTCTTACTCTTTGACATTCGAACATGTCGTCTGATTGGATAAAATAAAAATAGCAATACTGGAAATCCAAAATATACAGAAGACGAATGTGAATGGGTCGTTCTCAGATCTTCGTTTAGAAGATCAAGTACTTTAGTCAGATTGAAATGGACGTCAATGGTCGTTTTTGAAGGTTTGCAGAGAAAAAAGTTACAGAAATATCATAAAAGTAAAATACGCTGTCTATGAGGAATATGCTGAATTTTATATTAATCAAAATATCGAAACGAAACCCAATAACTTCAAATTAGGCGCATTCCACCTTAAGCCTTTTTACACCGATTTTATAAAAGATGTACATCTTACAATGATGTTAGTTTGAAACTTGTAATCATATTGCTACAACAACCTACGTAGAGTATTTATCATTTCATCGTTCCAGTAGTGACTCAGATGATTGACTCATTTTGAAGCATTTTCTTAGGGTACTTAGTTGCTGTAAATAGGGTAACACAAAATGCCGCAGCCATGAATTAGGAGTTTAGAGTTTTAATATATTTTAAGAGGTCCAATATCAGCAATAAACTTTAAAAGTCCACATCAATTTACTGTTAACATAACTTAAAGGTAGATATTCTGTCTGGGCCTCTCATATACAAACTAGTAACATGCTTTGAATGCATTCATGAGTAAAGAAATATTGTTGGTTAAGTGGTGTAAGGGTTCGTCTGTAATGATTATAAAATCTTTAATGACCAATTCTCTTTCGCTTAGATTTTTAGAAACTTGGCTAGTCGTTGAGTAAGAAGTGTTAAAAGTAGGCTAAGCTTACACTGTACTCTTTTTAATTTGTTTACCTGTAGGGACTTTTAATGTAGGCTATGTTTTGTTTTTATTTTCATGACGAAATAAAGTGAAATGTTTACATATGTAGTAAAGTGATGCATTAAGGTATCATTTCATATCAAAACAGGAAGTTTTCTTTGGAATTTATTCCACTCAGGCTTTAAAAAAATACATTGTATGCCCACAATATTTTTTTAACGTCGCACCGACACAATTTAAGGTCATATGCGACTTTCCAGCTTTGATGGTGGAGGAAGACCCCAGGTGCCCCTCCGTGCATTATTTCATCACGAGCGGGCACCTGGGTAGAACCACCGACCTTCAGCTAGATGGCTTCCTCACATGAAGAATTCAACGCCCCGAGTAAGGCTCAAACCAACATCGGTGAGGGGCAAGTAATTTGAAGTCAGCGACTTTAACCACTTGGACACGGAGGCCCCACACAAGATTTTAGATGCGGCGATGGCCGGATGCGTCCCTCTGAACCAAGTGTTTATATTAAACATATTCATATGTTATAAAAATGTATCAAATGTTTTGATTTGATTATAATTTGCGAGCCTCTGGATTTAATGATAAAACAGTTTTTAATATTATTATTTATTTCTTTTAATATTTTTCTATGCTCATAATACAGATATATTCACAAAGAAATGTTAATTTTTAACCCACACACACTCAATTGCACAACCAAACTTGTGTACTCAGGTTTTCTCATATAGAAAATATGCATATGCTGATATCAGTAGGTATAATTTTCAAATAAATATCAAGAAAACAAGATGATTTCTTTAGATATCTTTGAATTTGATTGACATATGGGATATGATTTCTCTTCATTTCAAATTACTGATTTTTATTCATATTTCTTATTTTGTGATAAAGAAATAGATAGTAGCGCAGTTCAGTTCTAAATGGCAATTTTGTCCATGTAAGTATGTTTAAAGCTCTTCATCGAAGTTTTGTGCACATCGGCATTCCCAAAATAGATGTTCAATAGATTTGATATTCACAAAAAAACAAAAGAATCGCAAAGATTTGATATGGCACTTTTAGTATACATTTATTTGTCACGATTACTCTGTGCAGGTATTAATATTGATTTTTATGCTTCTGAACTTTCTTTTAGGATATTTTCATATATTTCTTTCCATTGTAATATGCATTCAGTATGATGTTTTTCCATTTATTTTGTGCCGTGTTAGGAGATATTTTATCATTTTTTATTTGTTTTTAATAGGTAAATATTTGTTTTCTCATTTTTTTTTCTTAATGCCTTTGTTTTGGTGTATTATTTCAAGTACTATCTAGTATTTTAATTTTGCTATTTACTTTTTTTAGAGTCATATTTGGTTTCTTTATAGGTAAAATCTATATGAGGCTATATGAGGATTGATCAGTTTTGTAATGTCTTGTTGGTTGGGATACGGGCGAGGCTACGACCTCAATTAAAGCACTTAAAGTCATTAACTGTATATATTTAGAAATTGTGTTAATATGCATTAAATATATAGTCACAAGTTTGGCTTTTCAGCTTCAATTAAAGTGTCATGATCAATATTTTAGTTGGTGATGTTTAGTTTTTCTGAGCTTTTAACTATTTATTTATAAAATTGTAGTATTTAACTATTTCTTTTTTTGACATTCTCTGTCATTTATTATTGCCAGATCTAGCAAATTCGCAATTACAATCAAAATGATTTTTATTTATATAAATTTCATAAATATCCTTTCAATTTACTTACAGTTCACAGTGTGGGCAGATCGCCAATACAAGAGACAGGTAGGATGAGACAAAAGTATTTTCTAAATCCACATTTTTCATTAACATTTTGTATCATAAACATATACCGTTACCGTAGTGATTAAGTCAAATAAATACTTTTAAAATTTAGCAAATAGAATATACACGGTATTTCATGACTGCACTTTTTGTCTGAAATAGATGTAATTCCCAACTTGTCAAAAACATTCGAAATGCAGTGAATTGGCAGTGACTGAAAAGAATTGATATCACAAGGGTCTAAACTCTACTATGAGTCTACAGTCTATAGATGTATATGTAAGTAAGCTAGGATACTTGATATATATAGGTATAATAATGCAAATATTATTAGTGTACCTTAAGTTGAGCCTGTATCCCCACTAAAAACAATAACGATTTTTCAAGTGTTTATTTTTCTTTATGAAGATGTTGTATATTGACATTCCTGTTTAATAATTTTTTGTCTGTTGTACTGTCCAATGTACCCAATCGATCTTTAAAGAAGGCATCTGGAAATCATAGGTGGTTCTATTTTTAGTCATAACTAGTATGCCAAATGTACTCGAAACTAACAATCTTGAAATTCGAATCATATGCTTCTGGCACTTATTTTTTTTATATTGTTTTGAATACAAAATTATAAATATGCAGTACCTACGACATCAACATAGGATCATTTAACATTATAAATTATATTATAAATAATTGAAATTCAATGTTTGTATGACTGTTAAATATAGGAGGGTACAGCCATCTGAGCCCAGAAGACACTGTCATTGTTTGTGCCAAACCTGACATTATGTGGAAATCAGAATTTTTGCCTGCACTTTCCACAGGCTTTGGTACTCTTCACGTCAAGATTAGGGGCTTCGGCTGCATTCAGCAGTCTGCTTAAAACTCATTCTTGTAAACTGAACGATGTTTTACTTTAAATAGAACTTTTTGTCTTGTTTACATATATATCTGTATTTTAACACTTGATTGGTCAGATATTTTTTCTGAATAGAAATCGTTTGGGAATGTTGCTATAAAGTGCCTTTGAACCTGTTTATAGTCACGGAAAAAAAATCTAATTTAACTTGTAATGATGATAATAACAATGATGATAATAAATATATTGACTTTATAGTATTGTTATAGTATCCTGCACTTTCCCTCAGTTAAAATTCATTTTGTGTCATAATATTTCCTTCAGCAGTAGTAAAAAAATCATGGACCAAGTATAAACAATAAACTATAACTAAGCAAGGACTAATTGAAGATAAATTAAGTGAAATGTTTTAAGGATAAATAAACTAAATAATGATAATAATCGAAGATTGTATATTGAATCCTTCACATTCCCTCAGTTATACCATCGTTTTTTTGTCATGGTGTTTGCTTCAAAAGCAGTCAAAAAGTAAAGGAAAAAGTATAACAATAAACTTTAAAGTATCCAAGAAAATATTGTAGGAAATTATACTGAAAGGGTAAATAAACTAAACAATAATAATCTAATATTGTGGGACTGCTACTGCATCCTAAACTTTCCCTCAGTTTTACCATTCACTCTTTCCTTTAGTAATACACAAAAGGTCCTGAAACAAATAAACAATGAACTAATAAAACACAAGAACATTATTTCAGATTAATAAAGGAAATTGTATTGAAAAATGGATAAACTAGATAATAACAACCTATAATTGTGGTACTGCTGTTGCATCCTCCACTGTCCGTCAGTTGTACCATTTCTTTTGTGTCTTAATATTTGCTCCAATAGTAGTCAAGGACTCCTGGATCAAGTATAAACAATAACCTATGGATATGCAAAGAAATTATTGCAGAAAAAATAAGGGAAATAATTTTGAAAGGGTAAATAATCTTAACAATAATATTGATATAAGATTGTCGCATTACTATTGCAAGCATCCTTCTTTTTCCCCAAGTTGCATAACTTTTGTGTCATAATGTTTGTTTCAGTGGTACAAGGGTATCTTTACAGAAGAGAATGAATAAGAAAAAATGGGAACAAATAATTCGTTTAGTTTAAGGAGGTTTCCGGATTAGAGGGGTTCGGATTAGGGAGGTTCCATTGTAGTCTTAACGACCAGGAACAAATATAAACAATATCTGTAACGAGTGTTGCAAATAAATTAAGGAAAAAGTATTGATATATTAAAAGGGTAAATAAGCTTTTTAATATTAATAATTATAATAATAAGTCTGTGGGATTGCTATTGCATCCTTCACTATCCCTCAGTTATACCATTCATTAGTGTCATAATGTTTGCTTCAGTAGTAGTCTAAAAGCCCTGCAAATTTAATGTAAAGACGATTAACTGCAAAAGTCAACGAAACTATTGTAGATCAATTAAGAGGAATATTTTGAGGGAGAAAATTATCTATAAGGAAAACTTTAAAATTTGGTTCGCTTAATTATACATTTTATCTTTGTTTCGCAAGGTTTGCTTAAATAGCAGTCAAAATGTCCTGGACCATTTTCCCTTAGTTAAACAAATCACTTTGTTTCATAATGTTTACTCCAGTAGTAGTCCATGAGTTCTGGAAGAAGTATAAACTATAAAAAAGCAAGTGATTTATTGTAGATAAATCAAGGGAAATGTAATGAAATGGTAAATAAACTAAACAATAGTCTAATATTATAAGATTTCAATTATATCTTTCAGTACTCCTCAATAATACCATTCATTTTATGTCATAATGTTTGCTTGGTAGAACTAAAAATGTCATTGACCAAGTATTTACACAAAGGCTAAATGAACTAAATATTATTCTAAGAATAATGGATCGCTGTTGCATCCTGCATCTTCCCTAAATTACTCCATTGGAAGCGTTTATCAACTAAGTAATACTACTCAAAGATTTTAAATTTGCTATTGCATCCTTCACTTTCACAAAGTTATACCATTCATTTTGTGCCATAATGTTTGCTGTGGTAGGAGTCGAAAAGTCCTACAGAAGTATAAACAATAAACCATAAAAAATGAAGGGAATTATTGCAGATATAGTAAGGGAAATATATTTAAAATGTAGATCAACAAGGTAATAATAATCTATAACTGTGGGATTGATGTCGCATGTTTTACTATCCCTCAGTCATACTATTCATTTTTGTCATAATGTTTGCTTTAGAAGTCAAAATTTCTGAAAGAGGGAAAAAAGATTAAATACTCAAAGTCAAGGACATTATTGCAGATAAATTGTAAGGGTCTAAGTTGATCCATTAATTTTGTGTCAAAATGTCTGCTTAAGTTATGGTGGAAAAGTCCTAGAACAAATTTAAACAATAGACTATGAGAATCAGGAAAAATAAGGGAAAGTATATTGAATGGGTAAATAAAGAAAATAGTAATAATCTAAGAAATTCAATGTGGTATTGAACTTACTACTTTCCCTCAATTATACTATCATTTTCAGTCAAAATGTTTAATTTTCTAAATCTTTAACGAAATCCCTGAAAAGACTTTGTTTACAATCTAAAAGGGCAATTCATCAGCTAGTAGCAGTAATGGTATGAAAAGGGGAATGACATTTTGATAAATCTAAGGTAGCTGAAAATCTTAATACTGCACTGTTTAATATTACTGCAAAGTTACCTGCAGCATTGCACAAATTTGGCAAACATTTTGTGTATCTTTTATATCAAAAAGAAGTTTTACCAAATAGTTTTCTTTTTCACTGATGACCGAAGGAAAAGTATTTAGTGTATTTTAATAAACTAGGGGCAAATAAATCTACTGATCTACTTTTAAGGGGAGCGGTGATCTAGTGGTTAAGGTGTCGGCCGTTCAACCCAGTTGGTAGTTGGTTCGACCCCCACTGAGGTCACGTCCAAGACTTCTCATATGATACAAGTGAAGCGGACTCGAGAGTGGTTCAAATACGCTTAAAGCTTTTATCACAATCTAGTTAAAATAAATTAGTATAAATTTAATCTACTGGTTTAGATGGAATTCCATTTAGTTTTGTTAGAGATAGTGCGTTAGAGATAGCGCGTCTATAATTAATTCTCCTTTAACTCATATTATAAATCTGCCACTGATACAAGGTACTGTATTTGATGATTTGAAGGCAGCAAGAGTTGTTCCTCTTTTCAAAAATGAATGATAAAACTGAAGTTGGAAACTATCGGGCTGTATCTATATTGAGCATTATATCTAATGATTTTGAAATGGTAGAATAAGATTATCACCAATTCGCCCGATGAAGGAAAATGATATATTAGTTTTAATTTGGGTTTATAGGTGATTTCTCCAAAGACTCTTGTCTAACCAATCTATCAGATTTCATTAGATTTCATATCGATAAAGGTCACCTTGTTGGCATGATTTAATACATTTAATGCAATCAAAGGCGCTTTACATATAGCAAACGCAGCCACACAGGGGGCAAAAATCATCCTCTATTTGTACAGACACAGAGTGATCTGACCAGAGGGACAGAGTTAGATAAAGCCCCACAGAACAGATAGAGAGAAATACTTTTTAGATACAGACTTGTCCGGCTAGCTTAACAGTTCTTGTTGGTTCTAAACCAAGGTTAAAGTCAGGAGCATGTATTAATGTTAGTTGCAATGGAAGTGAAATACAGAATAAATTAGTTATGTTTATTCTTAATTTTTGTCATAGGTCACATATTGATAATGAACATTTTAAGGTTTTTAATTTGTTACCTGTTAAATATAATTACTCCATACTATTTTTGAAAAAAAAATGGTTTTGATCCAGAATATGTGTGTGTAAACTTTGTTCTCCTTGACTTTATTCATTCTTATAGGATCTATTCAAATGTTATAAAATGTACCAACCTCTGCAAATGTTTAGATTTGTTTATAACTTGTGAGCCTCTGGATTTAATGATAAAACAGTTTTTTAAAATGCTATAATTTATTTCTGTTCTTATATTTCTATGCTCATGATACAGATATATTCACACAAAAATGTTTAAATGTTAACTCCCACACACTCATTTACACCATCAAACTTGTGTAGTCAGGTTTTCTCATATAGATAATATGCATATGCAGATATCAGTAGGAATAATTTTTAAAAAAATCATGAAAAGAAGATGATTTCTTTAGATTTCTTTTAAATTGATTGACATATGGGATAGGATTTCTTTTCTTTTCATTCATTCCAAATTACTAATTTCTTTTCATTTCTAATTTTGTGATGAAGAAAGAGATAGTAAAGCAGTTCAGATCTAAATGGCATTTTTCCCTTGAAAGTATGTTTTTAAGCTCTTCCCCGAAGTTTTGTGCACATTTACATTCCTAAAATATATGTTCAATAGATTCGACATTCACTGAACAAAACATCACAAAGATTTGATATAGTATTATTTAGCATACATATATTTGTCCCGATTACTGTATGCAGGTATTTATATTAAAAATCCTGAACTTGCTATTTGGATATTTTTATATATTTCTTGCCATTGTAATATGCATTCAGTACGATGTTTTTCCATTTATTTTCTGTCGTGTTAGGAGATATTTTATCATATTTATTTGGTTTTCTTATAGGTATTTATTTGTTTTCTCCACATTCAAAACCTTTTCAAATTGTCTTTGTTTGGTTTCATTTCTAGAACTACAATGTATCTATTTTAATCTTGCTTTTTATTTCCTGTGGTATGCACCTTGTTAGAGTCATAGTTTGTTTCTTTTTAGGTAAAGTCTATATGAGGATATATTAAGCACCTTAAATTAATAACTGTATAGAGTTAGCAATTGTGTTATTAGACAAAGACATAAAATATATAGTAACAAGTTCAGTAAAAGTGTAATGACTAATACTTTAGTTGGTGATGTTTAGTTTTTCTGAGCTTTAAACTTCTTATTTCTAAAAAAATGTAGCATTTAACTATTTCTTTTTTCACATTCTCTTTCATTTATTATTGCCAGATCTAGCAAAATGGCAACTATAATCAATGTGGCTTTTATTTCTTTATATCGCACATATAGACTTCATAAATATCCTTTCAATTTACTTACAGTTCACAGTGTGTGCAGACCGCCAATACAAGAGACAGGTAGGATAAGACAAAAGTATTTTCCAAATCCACATTTTTCGTTAACACTATACTATTACTGTAACGATTAAGTCAAATAAATGCTATTTAAATTCAGAAAATAGAATATATACGGTAGTTCAAGACTGCATTTTATGTCTGAAATAAATGTAATTCCCTACATGTTGTTGTTAAAACATTTGTAATGTAGTGAACTGGCAGTAATTAAACAAGGGTCTCAACTCTACTGTCAGTCTATAGATGTATAAGTAAGTCAGCTATGATACTTGAGCGTCATTTTTAATATATATATGCAATGCAGATATTATTAGTGTACCTTAATTTGAGCCTGTATCCCCACTAAAGACAAATAAAGTTTTTTCAAGTGTTCTTTCTTTTATGAAGATGTTGTATATTGACATTCCTGTTTAATATTTTTATGTCTGTTCAATGTACCCAAGTCGATCTTTAAAGAAGGCATCTTGTACGAATAGATAACAGCCACGAATGGCAGAATCTAAATTTCAAACACCGAGGACACTTTAACAACACAAGGGTGCAACAGGTTTTGCCAAGAATTAGTAAGTGTGGAACACAAAAGTTAACAACTGGATGCTATTTGAGCTGGCACGTATTATTCTTCCAGTATCTGTCTCTAAGATTGATACGCATGTTAGAGAAACATGCAAGATATTTCATACCGTTTTATGTCGTCGTAAGACAACTACCCCCACGCCATGATTTAGATTGGTGTATTTTTGAGAATTTGGTACGTAAAGGGACTTGTGTTCTAAAGCAATGATATCGCGGGATGTTGTATTGGCATGCGTTCGTCCGTCAGAAAACAAAAATGCTTATAATTCAAAACGTATTTCAGAAGAATAACTAAACCTCACATAATCATTGATCAGCGCATAACCTTTGCTAAAATGTAGTATTATTCTCTTGGCCGAGTAAAGCAGTTTTTCCCTTGATTTGTTTGGGGAAAAAATGCTTATAACTCACAAAGTATATCTGTTAGAATCACCAAAACTTGCATAATTATTAATAATAATTAATTTGCACACGCTCTTTGCTAACATATTGTATTATATCCTTTGACCCAGTAAATACGCGTTATTTCCCTTAGATTTGGTGGGAAAATGAAATGCTTACAATTGAAACGGTGTTTTTTATTATGATCACTACTTTGAATGATTCAATAGCATATGAGCTTCCATCGCAATTCGTATTAGATTTTATCACAATTAGCATTACCCAGTAAAGACAGAGTTTCTCCCCTTGATCTGGTAAAAAAAGCTAATTATTCAAAAAGTATCTTACTATGATCGGTTGATCACCAAACCTCACATAATAATTAATTGGTACATGAACTTTGCTCACATTTCGTATAATCCCGCCTGATTTAGAAAAAACATATTTTTAGTGAAAATAGGGATTTTGACGATTTTTTAGTAACCGATTGATGGATTTTCATGAAACTTTACACAAATGTAGATCACTATAGGGCGGTGGTTGACACATAATTTTGTCTCTTCATTAAATTCAGAGTTATTGCCATTTGATTATTGTTTAATCCATAAATTCCAACATAAAATTCCATTAATGCATCTTCATGTAATTTGGCACAAAAATAGATCACTTTAAGGAGGTTGTGCATGAACATATTTCGTCTGGATTACTTAGATAACTGCCGAGTTATTGCCCTTTGTTTTATAATTCATTAATTTCCTGTAAACAAAGGAACCCATTGATGTATCTTTATGAAACTTTATACAAATATAGATCGCTATAGCGCAGAGTTTCCCCGTTGATTATGGTAAAAATGGAACAAACAAACCATTGCACAGCCCTTTTGTATATAATTTGTGAATATCTTTCAGAATATAGTCCCTTCTTTCATAAAACAACCTATTCGGCGAGTGAAATAAATTCACCGGATTTGCATGTTTCATGTTTTGTTTTTAACTAATCAGCCGGCATTCGTTGTTCAATTAATTCGTTGTAGTATTCTTATTTAGATTGATTACTTATATTGACAGTCTTCTTCTTAATGCATCGCCTTGTGCTTAATTTTCAGGTATTATCAATGATGGATCACCCATTCCTGCACCTAACTGTGAGCACTTCTTTATAAGACATCTTTTATTAATACCATTAAACGTTTGTTACACTTCAGTATCTTCAGCTGAACTTTAACATAAGTCTGTCTTTAAGCAAGCTGAGTTACCTTGATGATATTTCGTGTATGACATCGTAACGTCTCAAGATTTTTGCGTATGATTTTGTATTAGCTCACTTTTGCACAAAGTGCTCGGGGTGAGCTGTTTTGATCATTCACCGTTCGTCATTTCGTCCGTCGTCCGCACTGTTCGTCAAACGACATCATCGAAACTGAAAGTTGAAGTTTTAAAACATAGCCTGAATGTTCTTTCCAAAGTTGTTCAAATGGTTCCGAATGGTTATATATAGATATTTACAGAGCTTAAATGAAATATCTTCAAACTATATCTCCTAAATTGAAATAGTTTTACACAAATGTTCCCTAGGTAATTCTCTACCACATTTTTAAAATTATTTCTGTCTATCAACTACAGAGGTATGGTGACTTCTCGTTATATGTATATAGCAAACTCTTCTCGGCAGAAACACCTGGCCGAATTTTAAAAATAATATCACACATTTGATTCTTGGGTTACCGTTTATAAAGAAAGTTCACATCGTTACAAGTCGTCAAAAATATCCCTTAAAAGGCGAGGTAACATTCCCTATATGTGTATTTATCAGAGTCTGCGTGTAAGAGAATGCTTGCCTTGTAGTAAAAGAAATTCACAAAAACGAGAGTCTCTGGCGACTCTCTACCAAGATCGTTGAAAATAGTTTAGTTTGTCCAAACATTGCTTTCAGAGGGCGTGGTAAATTTTCCCTACATGCATATAGTTGAAACTTTAAAAATCTTCTTGCCAGAAAATGCAGGCTTGGCTCTTTTTACATATTTAATTTTACATAATTATTCCATGAGTGATCCTTTACAACGTTTGTTCAAGTTATTCTGTTATGTCATAAACATGGCCATCAGGAGTTTAAAAAATAGTTATCCTCTTAAACCGTTACTTACATCGAAAATTTGAACAGAAGGAGGCGAGGTCAGTTTCTCAATATATATATAGAGGACAGTTTAAAATACTGTCTTTGAAATTTTAAGATAATTATATGCAAACATTTCTTGGGTGTCTCTTTATCAAGATTGTTCCTATACATGGCTTTATGGAAAGCTTTGAAGATTTTCTGCTCTGAATCTGTAGGCCAGGTTTAGAAGTAATTTGGTAGAACTATTTCTTTTCATACCTGTTTGAGCTGTGAAACTCTGGTGAGCGATATCGCAATTGGCCTCTTGCTAACGCTTTCTATGATCGTTACATTAGTTAAATATTTTTCAGTATATCTGGGAAGTCGTGTTTTAAGAGTAAGGCCTTTGGGAGAAGGCTACTTTGACTGTCAAACCAACATTGTTACATTACATCCTTCACCAGGTATGAATGTCAGTATTCTTCAAAATGTTTTCAATAAAATAATAATTTTCGGATGATAAATATCATGGACAGTGTAGGCAATATTCTCTTATAAACACTGAGATTCAACTTTTAAATAAACAAAATTCCATCAGTGTTTCCATTATACTTGAGGAAGGATATGCAAAAATCTATGCCAAAGCTGATGCAATGAAACAATTTTTATTTTAGAAATAGATATAGAGAAAAAACTTTCACTGCATTTTATATTCTATGTCCTGCTTGGGGGAATCGTGTCACTCTAGATCTCTACTATGTTATACTCCATCTGAAGTGTATCTTTCTGTAGTATATAACTAGCGAAAACATAGAAAAGATAAGGAGCAATGATAAATATCAAATTTATTTTTACAACTCTTTTTTTGATTTGCAGGGACAACAAGAAGATATGGAGCAAATTTCCGACAAAATGGTACAAACTCAATCACAGTCAACGTTGAAAACGTTATATTCACATAGTAGACACATTTGCAATGGAAAATGCAAAATATTTATGATCAATTGTTTATTTTATTATTTGTGGGTGAAAAGTGCATTTGTGACTTTATTATACGAATAAAGATATGTCATGTTCTTCGTAATTATCTAATACAAATGCAGTCGTGTGTCCATCGCTTTTGTTTTATTATGTAAATTAGTCAGTTACAGAGAAAACACGACATTAAAACAATTGGCCAGATTTCAAGAGAATTTCATTGAAATTAATTTTCATTGGTGACCCTCTACCATTTTTTTAAATCATAGTAATTCATAAAAACACTCGGTCGGTAGGGGATGTGTTCACTTCTCTCTGTATATGAGCACTACTAATCACATGGGCTTTTCATATAAACACACTGAACAATTAAATCATTACTTTTCATATCTTACCAATAAATATTTAATTTCATCAGTAAAACAGTTTTCAAAACGACCGCCATGTGTCTTGAAAACTGTGTATAAAGTTTGGGGTTAGGATTATCTTCGATATTGAATAGCTGTTTTTCTGTAGGTTTTATGCAGGATATGTTAAAAAGATAATAGGTAAGGGTAGATTTCCCGGAAGCACACGCATTTGCAAAGTAGGTCCACAACCAAAAAAAAGCTGTAACGGAAAAATATTCTATGTTTCTGTCCACTTACTACAGCAAATTATTATTTTTTTCTTTTGTTTCTTATGCTCTGGAGCTTACAGTTTATGCTCTGATGTGAATAACTAATCATAATGCATGTTTTCAGACGTGAATGAGTTGGAAGTAATATCTGAAAATGATAGTTACGTTACGAGTTGGACTTAGTCAAGTGTTTTCCTAACTATCGAGACAGCGTGGATAAACAACCTCGCTAGCACTCGGTTTTCCATTTAACGCTGCCCGTTGGGGTTTGAAAAAAAAACTACCTTACATAGGCAGTCATGTAAGATTCTTACAATCAATTAATGGGTTCTTCCGCGCAAGGCAGACAAGAAATAGTTATTCTTTTAACTAGATATATCTAGCGTTTTATTACCTGTGTAAATAAAAGCAAATATATTGGCATATACATTCTATACAGTAAAACTAACCAACACATATGGGACCTCTGTGGTATTCTGATTGTTTAACCTTTAGATGCATTTATCCATATACACAGTGGTAAGCGCTGAATATGTTAAGAGATCCATAAAAAAACATTTCTAAAACGTCTATACTTTCCAAACATAATGAACGCATTAAGCTTACATTACATCAATGTATTTTATACACTGTTTCACCTTAGCAATAAAAAATTGGTTATAAAATTTAAACAAATCTATTTTTCTGAAAACTGTAATACGGATATCTTAGTACATGAAACAGTGTATAAAATGCAATCAAACGTTGTTGACAATCATGTATGATATAAGTACGTATAAATACTATGAAAATTTATACTTAAAGATTTTAAAAAACATTTGGTAAACACGCTATGTGAACATAATACGAATGATGCAAACATCTGGCAAATTATATTTCATCGAACGTATTACGTCATCTTATCTTCGTATATATCCATAACAGTCTGATAGACATTGGTGCTTTACATCTTCAAAATACCATAGAACGTTTTGTTACCAAAATGTTCGTTAAATATCTTTCCTCAGCTATAATACGGCATTGCTTTTGTGAATATATAAGACAAATGTCTGGCTCCATGTCGTAGTTTTTACCAGCAGGTTTTGAAAATTTCGTTTTATTATGACGTTTGTAAACAGACGGTATAGTTCCATTTTAGCTAGAAATTCCCCCAAACATCGTTTTTGTCCAAGTCTAAAGGGTAAAATATGGCTGCATTTTTTCCCGTTGTCATTAGGCGTTCAGATCCAAAATTCATTGTCGTAAGATACCGAAATGGTAGATGTTATTTTGAAAATGGAACACTCGGTCATTGTCGTTCCTCCACTACAACACGAAACGGCTTTGATGAATATACCAGAGCAGGGTCGGTTTCCATATCGTAATGTTTACCTGCAGGTTTTGAAAATCTGCACCTTCTAATGACGTTTGTAAACAGAAGAAAAAGTTCCTTTCTAGCAAGAAATTCCCCTACACATCGTTTTCGTCCGAGTCCAAATGGTAAATTATGATTGCAATTTTCAACATTCAATCTATTGGTTTCGTCGATCAATCGTTCAGGATGAAAATTTTGCGGACCTCCCCAAAATTCATTGTCGTGCGATACCGAATGGAGATTGAAGAATACTACGGGTTCCGAATTCAATGTCGTATCCTTTTAATTTAGTGTCTTTAATTGTAAACTTTGACACCGCAAACGGAACAATGGTGGTTATTGCTTCTAGAATGGTCGCTTCAGGGTAAGTAAGGCAAGGCTTGTCCTTTAACTCGATTATACGCCCACTTCCTATGACGTCATCTATTTCCTGTTAGACACGTGTTTGTACCTCTGGATACATCGAGATATACATAATTAGCCACTGAAGAGATTTGCTAGTTGTATCAAACCTAGCAACTTGCAGGTCTTCAGTGCTATTTAGCAGTCTTGACCTGAGTATAGAAAAAATTGTCGATATAAAAATGTCTGTTCTGAAACAACACGCGCATAAATGTGATTCTAGTATTATTAATCGTGTTAAATCTGATCCTTAAGGTTTCTGGAGTTATGTCCGAGAACAGACTATATTAATATAAAAATGACATAGACAATGCTGATTTATTGTATAACTTTTTTGCATCAGTTTTTGTGAATGAACCCCCAGGTCAGTTACCAGTGTTTGACGTAAAGTACCCAGGAACGCCCGCGTCTCAAATTGTTGCAAATAATGAAACTATAAGGAAACACATACTGATATAATATTTTAAATGTGAGTAAATCGATGGGTCCAGATGAATGTCATCTAAGACTGCTAATATTATCAATAAACCGTCCCGTGAGATCTTCAACAAATCTTTAAATGAAGGTCAAGTTCCAGAAATATGGAAATGTCTCTGCATTATACAAAAGTAAAGGGAATAAAACTGAGACTATTAGTTTTAGACCAGTAAGTTTAACCTGTTTATCCTGTCGTTTTTGTGGAAAAAAAAACTATTTGACTCGTTGTTCTGTCTCACATGAACAGTAACAAATTGTTTTCGAACGCTATATTTATATTTCTTGAAAAGCTGCACTTTACAGTTGCTGGATGTTTATGACGATTGGACAAAGTTTTATGATGATAAAAATCAGATCGACATTGTCTATCTCGATATTAAGAAGTCTTTTGGCACAGTCCATCATGAAAGACTTTCACATAAGCTTCAAAGTTATCGATATAAGTAAGATATATACTTCGGTTAAGGGGACGCAGCCTTTGAAATTAGAAAAATGTGGGTGGCGTATGATAAAATGTATCTGCAAAAAACTACAAGGTTTCGGTACATGAAATGGATATTGTTTCAACTGTTATTAGTCAATGTTAGTACACAAACGAATGCTTACTAAAATAAAGATGAAAAAACTCAAATAAGAAAGATATTGTTAAATTACATACGACTCATTGTGAACATTCAAAGTCAACAATTATATTTTTTTTGTGTGAAAATGGTAGCACTTTACCTTGTCCAAACATTTATCAATATCCTACAGATTTTAATTAAAAAAAACCGTAAAATCAGTTCACTATCTTGATTTTCGTTTTGCATACTGTAAGCTTAAAGGCGCTCGCGGTAGTTTTTTTTTTCGGACGGATCGATATTTACACCAACACAGTGCCAATTTGGTTGTTCCTAATCACTGTTCCGTACATCAGTATTCGAGAACTATCGGTTTTGTTCTGTAATTGGCGGAAACCTACATCTATGACATAAAAATACGTCAGAAACACGTAAAAATCCGCTTATTAAGAATTCTGCCGTTTGATAATTTGATATATTTCTAGGTCACATGTTCAAATCATTGACGTCTAAACACTGAAAAGAGTTTCCGCAGCATTTATTGAGAAGCCTTTAACCTTCACCCTTCAAACTTAGTGGGGTGATTGGCCAAATAGAGTAAATAACTCATATTGTTTTTAAGGTCAATATGTTAAAGGTTAATGATGCAGCATCCGGAATGATTCCACTCTGTTTCTTCCTTTAAAAATATGGAAGAAAAAAAAACAGTTTCCTCAGAGTTTATTCCAGATGTTCCTCAGGTGAGCAACGTAGGGCCATTTGATCCTCTTGTTAACCATCTTTGCCTTAAGCTGTGGACAAAAACAGAATACTATCAAAGATTTTGGCTGAATATATGCCATTGTTTTGAAATAAAAATTGATTACGTATTTCGTACCAACCTGCGTTCTATAAATACATGCCACACCCCACCTCGTTTTAATTTAATTTAAGCCAAATCTAATATGGTGACCTACAAATTTTCTTTTTGTTTTAGATTAGGTAGACATAAGCAAATACATGTACATGTGCAGAGTTTGATTTAGTTATATTATGTGAAACTCGATAAAATAGCAGAAATACCAACTTAAAATTGACAAAAATATGCAAAAAGTAACCATCGGTCTGCTGAACAACTATTGTGTTTATTTTTTTACAAAATCAATTTCTTTTGATTTCTCTGTGCATGTCTCCACTAGAAATATTGTTTTCTGTTATAAAAATGCTTAAATTTCAAATTTATACTAGTTATTGTGGTGGTTATAGTGCTTGTGACCTAGTATTTTTATTTCATTTTTCAATACATCATAACATAATCTTGTACTACAGAATATTCATCAAAATCAGTTATTGCGAAAAAAATGATGAAATAGCCGCGAGCGTCTTTAAAGGTCCAATACTAAGGAAAGTGAACATCTTAATTTCTTTTAAAAAGCACAGAAACTATTTCATTTTATTGGAAAATGAAAGCTGGTATGTAGAAATTCGAAATAAATCGCAGTATATGTCATTTATTTTTCTATGAAGTATGAAGAAAGTTAAAAAGACCTGGGGGTCATTCTGTCGATTCATTGAAATTTCAACATAATACACATACATTTCTTTGAGTTCCAAAGACCTTCTGTAAATTTTGACCTGCCAATCTTCATTATTTAGTGTCTTGCAGAAGTCTATGCACTGGCTATTGACAACTCACTTTCCCTTAGTAATGGACCTTTAAGCACAGTATTTAGTTTGTTTACAAAGTAGTACGTATGAAAATATATGGTGATTAAGGAAGGCCACATTGCAAAACTTAAAGAGCATATTCCCTTTAATACATTAAATGATTGTGGTTACAGAAGTCGAGTTGCTTGCAATAAGGGCCTAGAAATGATTCCATTATTAGTTTTCAAGTTGGTATTCACGAAATGCAATGCACTTAAATATCGCAGCACATTCAACAAACTTATAAAAATGTATTTTTTAAAAATCTTTAAAATATGGTATGAAATTTGGTTGAGAGGTCGAATCAATGTGAAAACGCGCAAAATAACTTTCGAAACTCATTCACACATCTTTCTAATACACAGCAGGAATGTCAATGATCAAAACTTAACAAAAATACAATTATCCTCACTTTTATGCCATTTAAAATGTGTCCTTGAATTCTCCACCATACTTTTCATTACTCTGTTTCCACGTGTTGCACGAGACTGCTGTCATTCACGTAAGAAATCGTGGTCAGAAAAGTTGTAAATGCAATACCATGCGTGCTTCTGCTACTACATCAAGACCATTGTCCGGGAACCAATTTTCGTCTCGTCGACGTGGATTTTCTCATTACTAGAGTGGTATCTTTCCAAGGGAAAACTGCAGTTTTCGTGGTAGGTGAAGAACCATTGCCAGCGACATCTGCTATGCCTGTGAGAAAACTAGGCATGTCCGGAAAGAATGCCTTCGGGTCAAAGGCGAATCAAACTATTTCAATCAGGAAGCAAACCACAATCCAGAGTATCAGTTCCAGCAAACACCAATTAATGATAGTATTATTTGAGTTTATTTGACGATGAACAGTTCTTCGAAATTCTTGAAAAACAGTTTTATTCAAATACGAGTGGGAATTCTATCAATGTCAAAGGCAGACTTAAAAACATGTCAATCCTTGGAAAACATTTTGATAGAAATAACAAGTCTGCAAATGACGATTTTGTCAGAGAATCTTATTCTGAAATGCTTTCTTGCAGGTATATTGTTGAGACTCCTTTTGCTCATTACGTGGTTAATCCGTTTAGTGTTTCTATAAATAAACAAGGGAAGAGAGACTTATAGCAGATATGAGACTTATAAACAAACATATTTTGAGGTAAACATTTTCATTCGAAGATTGGAAAGTAGCATTGGGTTATTTCCAAGAAGACAGCTTTTATTTCAAGTTTGACTTTTCTAAAGGTTACTATCACCTTGATATTTTTTTCCAGCTCATCAAACATTTTAGGTCTATGTTTTAGGACAATAAGTATTTATGCTTTACAGTAGTTTGGATTAAGTTCAGCCCCGTTTATTTTTACGAAACCTCTTAGGGAGCTAGTAAAGGTTTGGACGTTTGACGCATTAAAGATCGTTATGTTTTTGGTCGATGGCTGGGGTACAAATTGGGATTTCAACAGTACACTGAGTGACTCTTCATTTGTCAAAGAGTTTAAAACAAGCCGGTAGAAATAATGATAAATTCGTTTGGATTCCCGTTCATGTTCTCGAATGGATCGGTTTGATGTGGAGTAGTAAGCAGTTTTCTTTGGCGATTCCCTCAAGAAGAACTGGAGATCTAAAAATCTGCATATAAGGCATTATTGAAACGTTACCTCATGTCTTAGCAAGAAAGTTAACGTTCAAACCGGCAAAATCTCTATGATGACGATTATCGGAAACAATGCTTATGACAAGGGTTTTGATTATGGAAATAGTACAAAGCAGGTTTTCAGATTAATGGCCGACAACCTGTGTATTTCAGAGTTACAATTTTGGTTTGGCTGTATTGACCAAATAAATCGCAGGAAAATTGTGCTATACAAACTTACACAAACATTAGTCTATTCTGATGCTTTTGATTTTGCTTTTGGGGCCTAAGTCGTTAATTTGCCAGTCAATACTTTTCACGGATATTTGTCTGAAGAAGAGAAGGCAAAAAGCTCCACGTTAAAGAAATATAGGCTGTTTATCTAGAATTACCGGTTTATGGGGAAAAAATTAGCAATCAAGCTGTTAAATGGTTTTCCTACTCCTAAAATTGTGTTCATATTGTAAAAATTGGTAGTTCCAGCATAGAGTTACAGACCCTTGCGTTAAAATTGTTCGATCTTTATTTTGAACATAGTATAGATTTAGAATTACAATAAGTTCCCAGAGAACAAAACGTTGTTGCAGATAATATAAGTAAAATTCGGGATACCGATAACTGGAAAGTAACTGAAGAATGTTTCGCATTTCTAGATTCTAAGTGGAGCCCTCATGATGTAGATAGATTTGCCACTTCTCGGAGATGAAAAATGAACAGATACAATTCAAAGCTTTTTATTTCGAATTTGAGCCAGTGTATCGCTCTCAAAGTTCTTGAAGTCGTTCCCGCCTATTCCATAGAACAATTCCGGTATGGGCGTGACTCATTTATCATCATCGGTACAACTTCAGCTAAACTACTACATTTTTCAAGAATAAAGAATGAACAAAATGCAGCAATATATGCTTGTTTTAGTGAAAACCGATTAATACGGATAACCATCAATAGCATAATAGTGAAACTGCCATACATATGTTCTTACCTCTATATTAATCCTTGCAGAAAAGGTAAATTTATTTCCCCATAATCCCAAAGCCACTGTCCGAATATAATATTACGATATTATGTGTTATCAATAATGAATCACATACTATTGACGAAAATAAATGTATCAAAAACTGCCATCGGAAAACCATAATGTATATGCGAATATTTCTGACAGCTTGTTGTTATCTAATCTACTTCATGTATCTTAAGAAATATTGAGAGTAGTAACTATATGAACATAGCGGACATTTTAAGAATCTTTTTTTTTGTCAGGTTTTAAAAAAATCTCATACAAATGTACTTTTGTCAGTTCTTTCCCAATTTTGTTCAAATCATTCTGATTTGAAATTACAAAAAATCTTCAAGCAACATCTCCTCCTATACCATTGATCCGATTTTAAATAAACTCAAAGAACGGTTTCTTGGATAACCCTCTCTCAATGTGACTCAAACGTTTCCATTTGGGCAAAAAAGGTGGTTAGTGGGCTTCGTAAATGATTTTCACATTTTCATTTTTTTTTTTTTTTGGTGTAGCGCTGTTTATCAACAGTATTTCAGTTGTATAGTTATGAAGTAGTTTCATATGGATATTCTTTGCACGACCCTCTATAAAGAGTTTTGAAATTATTCTTTGAAAATGTGTATAGTTGAAAAATAAGCACCGAGACGGTTAAAATAATTTCACAAATAGTTTCTTGGATGGCCCTTATATCTATATTGTAGAAACTTCAAAAATCTTGTCAGAACAGTCTGCTGGTTTGATTTAGAAATAGTTTCGTACAATTGTATCTTTTTAACCCTTTACCAAAATTGTTAAAATTATTCCGAGTCGTAAAGGAAAATGGCAACCAAAGCAAAAAGAAGAAGGAAAGGAAATCTCAATTTTTAAATAATGTCCCTGACATGTTCATTGCTTCACCGTATCATTACAATTTGTCTTAATCATGAAAATCTTCAAATGCTATCTCTTCCTGAACCATTATATTTTCACAGAAATACGAATGACGGATCGAGACTTCCTTTCTATAAATGAAACTTTGAAAATCTGCAGGCCAGTAATGGTGTTTTTGTATATACTTTATGTCTCTCTGTCTATGAAATCATGGTTTTCTTCGTTATCGGCAAGACTCGAACATTTTCGTATATTTCCGTCAATTCTTATGGAATTTATGGTCCGTAACGGTAATAATAACTTCATCTCACCAATTAAAATGCACAAATGTATGGGTTAAGAAATTAGTAGAAGCTCCATAAGGGTTTGTTTACAGTCAATAGTAGATTTTAAAGGCACTGACCTCCGGGATTGTACGACAACAACAAAAAAGGTTCTTTTAAATAATCTGTAAATCATTGCTATATTTCGTAAGAAGTCTGTATAACTTAGTTATTGAAAGGTTATATGTTATGGAAACACATAAAAATTAGTTGTTTTCGTTATTTTTTCCATTTAAAATTGAAAAGCGTTTGTAATAGGGTACCGGACGTAAACTGCCTTCATTATAAAGCTTTATAACACCTGATAAGTACGTATTCCTTCGTGGTGAATAAAGTACAATGTTGAGTTAGCGTTGAATATGGTGTAAGAATTGAACTGAATTTGATCTTGAATTGAATCTTGTACATGTTAGAGGCTTGTTTATGAAAACAAAAGTTGTTATGTAGCTACTCCCTTGAAAAAAACAACACTGAACATTTGAAAGAAGACGTGTATTTTAAACAGTCCAGTATTATTAACATACCAATTTACCACCTTTTTCACAGTTTTTTTTTTATTTTCTTTCACATCGGTTTACTTTATTTATTAAACAAAGTTTCAAAAAACGAGTTCAGAACGAGAGCAGCCGAAGTTGGCGAAATCTAGCTACCATATAGGTCAGGAATCAATCTATTGTTTTTAACACTAAACAGTGTGGTAAAATGAATTATGTACGAAGCTGAAATACATTTACATTCTCCTATAGCCTGTTTCATGTTCTTTATGGTTATTATGTGTCGAACTAAAATTTTATGGATGTATGTCTTTTGGCTGAACTAAACACAAACGTAAAGTCTATTTTTATATATATAGCATTACATACACATTAACAGTTTGCGTATTTATTTATACATTTAAGTTTCAGAAAGTAAAATGTAATATGGTAGTAATTGCAGAAACAGACGCATGAACGATATAGACTTAGTTTCAAGTGTATGTTATTTATTTACTCGAAAATTCCATCGTTTAATAAGTAGGAAACTAACTTCGAATTTAGAGATACACCTCTTGAAATTTTGTTTAATCATCCATTTGAGTTTAAGGTTCGTGTGTTAAAAGCATTTGTCGTTTAGATATGATCAAGATAAGGAATATTTACCATACAGATATTATCCCAAAACTGCACTTATAGCTGTATATTTTACGTACATAATGTCACATTCTAGGCAATGTTTCGTGTTTTGTTGAAGGTTTTTTAAAATCATCTCGTCGAGTTATGTAAATTCCAGACACCTATCATCCGATTGTTTACCGAGTATAAATGCATTAAAAATAGTTTCCCGTCAAAATGACAACACGGAATCGGAATCATAATAATTTATATTGTACTATTTTGTATTTAAATGCTGAAGATAAGAAACAGATCATTTGCAATCGGTTTTATTATTAGATGTAATAAGTACAGAGATAAGCGTAGTTATCAACTTTGTATCATTTTAACAAAAAGACAAAATTGTTTTTACATCCGTAAGTCATGAACAAGACATACAAATAAATAGCTTTTTTAAGAGCTTCCTGATTATTGTTACATGAAAATGTTATTTAAATAGTGGCACTTTCTTTCATCATAAATGCATACATTTCGCATCCTGGGACAACAAACATATCATATAAAGCTGCTTTTGATCTAAGAGATTTTCGTCATTTAGAATAGGAATCATAATAATGTTCTTCGATGTCATACAATAGGGTGATGTAAAGCCATGCATTATTTCATCACGGGCGGGCACATGGGTAGAACAACCGAACTTTTGTAAGCCAGCTAGATGGCTTCCTCAAATGAAAACCTCAGCGCCCCGAGTGAGACTAGAACCACAAACTTAGATAGGTTTGTTCGGTTATGATTTGCAAGGTGCGATGGGTACTTTTTTCATATTAATTTAATTTTGCAATGAGGTTCGTATGACTCTTTCTCGTGTAACTTTGCTTTGTAACTAGTCCACAAATGCTACATTAATACCTTTCAGTTTCGTATGTGCCTACAGGACTTCATTCTGGCACAAAAACACATAATATCCCTAAGTTTATCACGAATAGTGAAGCCATGCTTTAGCAAACAAGAGAGACTGCAGACGCTAGTACTGGTATTGTGTGGAACTTAACTTCATGACGTTTCATGGAGGTTAAACTATCAAAGAAAAGTAAATTCATGTCTTAATGTGCGAATTCAACAAACTGGATACATTACTGACAGGCCTAGGTCATTTAGACATAGGGAAACAACGGCTATGCAAGGCTGTAGCATAACCCTTACGCAGTTTCGTTAACTTTTCAAAACGGGGTCAAGTACGGTTTTTCAGATTGCTGTCGGTACACAAACAATGCTGAACCATTTCTGAGCCGTCAGAGTTACGATTAGACTCTGGCGATCTGTATTGGAAGTATCGCATGTTACGTCTACGTTTTGTGAGTCGTATGTTAGCTGAACACGTGTGATGTTTGCAAGAATCCAGTTTCGATTTTAGTTTTGCAGACGGTAGGATTTATTTTACCGTAGATGGTGAAAAAGATTTGCTGATAACAGTCCTCTTGCACAAAACCGTTTTGTTGGAGGCGTCATCGGGGGAAGGGGTGGAATGGAGATTTTGCGTTTGTGGTTTTTCCATTTCTTAAATTCTGTAATTCTTATGCACAAAAATGCCAGACCCCATGGAGCTGCCCATACAAAGTGGTTATGCGGTTTCTTGCAGGACGAAACGTCACGTGTTTGCCATGGCCCACGTGTTTTCCATAATGTAAGCCCATAGAGCATGTTTTGGGATCTTTTGGTGCGGAAAATCAGACAAAAGTCACATTTTGGGCAACCTACAAGATGTTGAAAATGAGTTTCAGTCAGAATGGAACAAGTTTCAGAATGACTTCATCAGATGTTACATCAGGCCAATGTGATCTCGATTATTGGCATTATGCATCAAAGAGTTGTTACATTAGCTTTTAACTAGTTTTAGGGAATATCCCATTCTACAGTTTTCTGGTTACTTTCTTTCAAGTCAGTAAGTTTAAAAATTGACCGCTACCGTAAAAATCACTGATAAAGTACACGTTTTTCTACCAATTAAATAAAAACATTGATATCATCATATGGAACTTAAATTAATCTTTCATTTCGTACCAGATATGCGTATGTGTAAAATACGGATTTTAATTCGTACATGGTTGTGTGATTTCTATGTACACTTTCTTTTCTTAGTCTGAGCGTATCTTCTAAAAAGATAATCCAGGCAATGGGCTCCAAAAGTTCATCAATAGAAAAAGAATATACAGAAGTACAATTTTAATATATTTCTACGACAAAAAAGGTTGAGTATGCTAAATGTGACCGATCATCAGACTGTAAAAACCAAAGTCCTTATACGATTAACGAGGAAGCACGAACACATATTTTTATTCGTAATATTATGACTTCTGGACGGAAACGTGATTTCAAAGGTCAGAACGTAGAAATTGGTCAAAAATGTTCAAGATATAAAAAACATATAAGCATTAGTCTAAGAAGAATACTCTACCAGTTGAAAATGAAAAGATTCGGGCATGTAAGCAAATTTCCTTCAAACGCTGGTTGAAAGTTAATTGCCTGAAAGTCACAAACGCAACCCTGATAAAATCTTGTAAAATGTACTATCAATGATAAAACGTTTTAATATGCCCGTTTGAAAACGCGACGTATTATAGGAACGCCCCTGGCGTGCGGGCGGGCGAGCGGCGTCCACAGACTTTGTCCGGAGCATATCTTCTACATGCATGAAGGGATTTTGATGAAACTTAGCATAGTTGTTCACCATCATGAGACGGAGTGTCATGCGCAAAAACCAGATCCCTAGGTCTAAGGTCAAGGTCACACTTAGAGGTCAAAGGTCAAATTCAAGAATTACTTTGTCCGGAGCCTATCTTCTTCATGCATGGAGGGATTTTGATGAAAGTTGGCACAATTGTTCATCATCATGAGACGGAGTGTCATGCGCAAGAACCAGGTCCCTAGGTTTAAGGTCAATGTCACACTTAGAGGTCAACGGATACAAGAATGAAAACCTTGTCCGGAACATTTCTTCTTCATGCATGGAGTGATTTTAATATAACTTTGCACAAATGTTCACCACCACGAGGCGGAGTGTCATGCGCAAGAACCAGGTCCCTAGGTCAAAGGTCAAGGTCACACTTAGAGGCCAAAGGTCAGATACAAGAATGACTTTGTCCGAAGCATTTCTTCTTCATGCATTGAGGGATTTTGATGTAACTTGGCACAATTATACACCATCATGAGACGAAGTGTCATGTGCAGTTCCCTTCTTTAGAATTACTTCCCTTTGTTGTTACTTTAAATAGCTTATATTGTAACTTTTTCATTACTAGTCGTAGGGAAAAATCGAGACCACTTTTCTGTAGTACAACATGTATGCTACATCCAATTATGAGGTGTATTTTGACCAATCTCTACCTGGTAAAGATTTTTGTGTGGACTTACAATTTTTTTTTGGATTTTTATTTTTTTTTTTTTTTTTTTTAAGATCATCTTCCCTTAGTTGTTACTATAAATAACTTATATTGTAACTTTTTTATAATTGACCGTAGGGAAAAAACAAGACCACTTTTCTGTGGTACAACATAGATGTTACTTTCAAATTTTAGGTGTATTTTAATGTATCTCTACCTGGTAAGGAGTTTTTTTGTGGACTTAGAAAAACAAATGACTTACAATGATTACAAAACAACCACAAAATCAAAATTCCATTTGCAAATACAGGTGCTAGAGTAAAGAAATTTGCTGTGACGGGCGTATATTGTGACATTTTGGCACTCTTGTTTCATGTTAGCTTGAACAGGACCCTGAGAAAAAGAAAACCAAACTAAGCCGAATTTCCAATGAAATACAATAGGTTTATTATAATAGTAGCTTGATCAAAGATGCTGTATTCAACCGACGCGAGTGGATTATGCCAGGTCGAATCTAATGACTCTTATATAATAACCTCCAATTTTTTTTGTTTGTTTGGGTCTTCTTGTGTTATCAAATTATCGATGTTAAAATAGAACTGTGTCTAGTTTTGTGGTCTATTTAAAGAACTGTACTATGTCAGGTCATACATATCAAATGAAAGTAATCAGTCAACATACAATGCAAAAGGTACAAAACGTTTGTTTTCTGCCAGTTCGTATTTCTTGTGAAATAAAAGCAGAATTTATATGGGTATGTAATAAAAGGAGAAATCGTCAATTTCTTTTGCAAAGAAGCCCTATCTTCTTGACATTTGTAAAGGAATTCGTTTTTAAGAATCTTTGTTCCTTGAACATGACTTTTGCAATTGAATTCATATTATTCGTGTAGAAGAGGTAAAGAAAACAGATATCGTGAGCCTAAGATACTCAATGTCAATATGTCTACTTTAGATAGATAGGAAATACAATTGTCAACCAAATGACCAGACATCTACTAAAAGTTCGTTTCAACTTCCAAAAGATGTCTATCCTGGATATCAGTGATGAGTCTGTACTGAGAGAATAAAACGGCCAGTTGACGGCTATGTATTAACCAATAAATCTGCATGTCTGTACCAAAACTTCTAGTATGTAAATATTGATCTTCAAACCCAAAGACAAACGCTAACAAGATAGGCAAATAGTCCTGTTATTAAACATCTACACACAAAGTCTAAATCTAGATCAGTTACCAAATCCCTACACTTTAAATTATTTGTTGATCAGTAGCTGGTTGTACCATGTACGGATACTGTTTTACTTAACCTGACTGAAAGTACTTACTATGTTTGTCGTTTATCGAGCCCGCCCTCTTAGCTCAAAAGGGAGAGCGTAAGTTTATGGATCGCGGGGATCGTGAGTTCAACTCCCAGGGCGGCGCGTAAGTTCTCCGTGACGATTTGGTGGAAGACATTGTCTGAAATCATTTGTCCTCCACCTGTGAGTCATATGGGGAAGTTTGCAGTTACCTGCGGATAACAGGTTTGTATTGGTACAGAATCCAGGAACACTGGTTACTAGGCTAACTGCCCGCCGTTACATAGCTGAAATACTGTTGAAGGAAACGGTATTAAACCCAAAACAAACAAACAAAACAAATAAATTGTCGTTTATTATCACTGGAATATTGTGTTACACATATTTTAGACTCATTTACAAATAGCAAATATTTCGACAAATAACTGTAGTTCAATAATTTTAGAGACAAAATATTTCACATTGTTTTTACCAACGTTATTTCCGTTTTGGTCTTGAACGTTAGAAATTACAAACTTTCTAAGTGACCAAAAGTCATAAATTTTGTTTTGCATACTTTTAGCACTCTAGCATTATTGCACATACATCAAAGCGAAAAGGTGTTATAGTTTTTTTAACATGCGAATGCTGTTAAACTGTCCAAAAGTGTAGCTCCTTTATAGGTCTTTTACCCTTTTTGTGGAAAAATACACGTGCTTAAATGTTGATAATTCCAACATTTATTTATTCAAGCAATGTGATATGTCATACATCGATGAAACCCTTTTATGTAAATGAATACCATTTGTAAAGAAATAAAGATAATTAATTGCTGAAAACTGTGTTCCACCTTGTTATGCGAAATTTAACCACTCGCACGCTATTGCAAATGCATCAAAACGAACATGTGTAACTGTTCTTTGAAAATTCAGAGTTTTTAAGAGCGTTTAACTGTCCGGAAGTGGGGCTCCTTTAGGCATTCCTTTTCCGGAATTCAATGTTTATATCAGTATACTACGGTGGTATGTTTAGGACATGCCATTATTTTTTTAGGATTAAATTATCTTGAGCGATCAACATCTTATCTCGTGCGCACGACATCTTATCTTGAGCGATCAACATCTTATCTCGAGCGATCAACATCTTATCTTGAGCGATCAACATCTTATCTCGTGCGCACGACATCTTATCTTGAGTGATCAACATCTTATCTCGAGCGATCAACATATTATCTTGAGCGATCAACATCTTATCTCGAGCGATCAGCATATTATCTTGAGCGATCAAATTCTTATTTCGTGCACACGACATCTTATCTTGAGCGATCAACATCTTATCTCGTGCGCACGACATCTTATCTTGAGCGATCAAGTGCGGAAGTTAGAAGAGGGAAGTAAGAAGTCAAAAAGTCGGAAGTAAGAAGTGTGGAAGTTGGAAATCAGAAGTCGAAAGTCTGGAAGTTAGAAGTGCGGAAGTTAGAAGAAGGAAGTGCGGAAGTTAGAAGAAGGAAGTAAGAAGTCAAGAAATCGGAAGTAAGAAGTGTGGAAGTTTGAAATCAGAAGTTGAAAGTCAGGAAGTTGGAAGTCAGAAGTGTGGAAGTTAGAAGTCAGAAGTGCGGAAGTACGGAAATCAATTGTCCCTCCAGGGCTTCCATACTTCGCCCATATATTAAACGATTTTCCTTGTTTTCCCTTAATTCATACATGCAACTTGTCTGCGCGAATTTATCAGTCGAACTGAAATTTGTTGCTGTTCTAACATGCAGTATGCATCATTGGTTATGTTAATTTGATTTTGAAGATAGGATGACCAATCATATAAGATAAGATGTTGATCGCACGAGATAAGATGTTGATCGCTCAAGATAATATGTTGATCGCTCGAGATAAGATGTTGATCGCTCAAGATAAGATGTCGTGCGCACGAAATAAGATGTTGATCGCTCGAGATAAGATGTTGATCGCTCAAGATAATATTTTGATCGCTCAAGATAATATGTTGATCGCTCGATATAAGATGTTGATCGCTCGAGATAATATGTTGATCGCTCAAGATAAAATGTTGATCGCTCGATATAAGATGTTGATCGCTCAAGATAATATGTTGATCGCTCAAGATAATATGTTGATCACTCAAGATAAGATGTTGATCGCTCAAGATAAAATGTTGATCGCTCGAGATAATATGTTGATCGCTCAAGATAATATGTTGATCGCTCGAGATAAGATGTTGATCGCTCAAGATAGGATGTCGTGCGCACGAAATAAGATGTTGATCGCTTGAGATAAGATGTTAATCGCTCAAGATAATATGTTGATCGCTCGAGATAAGATGTTGATCGCTCGAGATAAGATGTTGATCGCTCAAGATAATATGTTGATCGCTCGAGATAAGATGTTGATCGCTCAAGATAATATGTTGATCGCTCAAAATAAGATGTTGATCGCTCAAGATAATATGTTGATCGCTCAAGATGATATGTTGATCGCTCGAGATAAGATGTCGTGCGCACGAGATAAGATGTTGATCGCTCCAGATAATATGTTGATCGCTCAAGATAAGATGTTGATCGCTCAAGATAATATGTTGATCGATCGAGATAAGATGTTGATCGCTCAAGATAAGATGTTGTGCGCACGAGATAATATGTTGATCGCTCGAGATAAGATGTCGTGCGCACGAGATAAGATGTTGATCGCTCAAGATAAGATGTCGTGCGCACGAGATAATTTAATCTTAAAAAAAAATAACATATGTCCTAAACATACCACCGTAGTATACTGTACTTGTTTCGTAAAGTAATATACATGTTTTACATGCTGTTCAATTTTCATGTCAAACAGCTCTTTCTTTCTATGATTTGGTGTTGTTTGATTTTTGTTTCTCAAGGCCTACTTCGAAACCTTAAGATACTTTCTTTCATATATAAATGTCACATTGCTAGAGAACCTATGTATTAAACAGAAATGCTAACATTGTCAAAACAAATCTGAATGCCGTTATGTTGTTTCATACAACAAGTGCAAAACATGATAGAAGTTTCTGTACTATTTGTTCAAATCTGTGGAACGAACTGCTGTTAGAACTATGCAAAAGTAAATCACTTGATATATTCGAAGTAATCTTAAGACACTTTATTTCAGCGACTTTATGGCATTGTTCTGAATTTTTTAATAATTATTTGTGCAAGCTCCATAGCATTAGCTCCATATAACCAAGATATATATCTTACACTCACTTAAATACTGTTGAAAAACGGCGTTAAACCCAAAACAAACAGACAAACAAATACACTCACTTTATGAGTTCTGTTGATGGTGTAGTAAATTAAAAATCAACGCATATCTTTGATTGAAATTTGTCATTTAATATGTAAATATTGACTTTGAAAACTCAGTAAACAATAAATGATTCTGTTACAGCATTAATTTACACATAATATGTGATAGATGACTAGTTTTATCAAGAGTTTTATAAAGAAGACAAATATTAACAGTTAATATGCATCATCAAAGGTGGACATCTAACCTATATGCCACATATTGCAAAAACATAATAAATGGATTACATTTTTTAAATTATTAGCAATAACCCCATCATTTTATATGCGATGACAGCAGGTGATAGTTTTTAATTTTTTGTATTTTTTTATTTTTTTACATTTCAACACTTGTATTTTCAAGGTTTGATAAATTAAATGTACTTTCTGGTTCAGTCTGTATAGGATGGGAAGTTTGCGGTATTTCTTTTTTTAAAGTGATGGCACCGTTAACCAGTGGGTTTGAACCTCTATATGCAGCCCTCCGGGCGTACCATGTAAATTAAGCACTGGTTTTCAGCAATAGAGGTAAAGGTAAAATGGTCTCGGGGGGGGGGGGGGGGGGGGGGCGGTGCGGTCATGATTGTTTGTTATTAATTATTATTTTTATTATTATTATTATTATTATGTAGAACGCCATTGAATATGTCAGTTTATAGAACGTTTCACTTAGTTTGGCAAAGATTTCAGTTATGCAACCATTACATTTTTTATTGATATTTCATTATTCAATCAAAGAAAAAACAATTGATTTACATAATTAATGCAAGAAAAATTAAAATATTGTTTTTATCTAGCTTTTAAGTCACACCAGAATTGTTTAGGTCATTATGCATTTTTCAACTTTCCTTTCGTTAGATTATATATTAGAGGTGATTATTATACATACGCCATGCATGCACAGTCTGATTCAAATTCAAGAAAGCGTGAACATTTATTTTTTATGTCTTTATACACTACAAATTTCTTTTGCCGTTGAAAACTGTTGCATGTCTGGTACATCTACTTAACTTGCAGTATGCTATAAGAAGCTGAACAAAATATTTTTAAAATTAATATTCATTACATTGTTATCTAATCTGTACGAAATCTGACCAAAATATTTATCTTTTTGTAATCTATGCTTACTTTGGATCAACGATTAAGTCAAAATTGTCCATTTTCCAGATACTTGTCCTTTGCTTGGTTTACAGGCAACTTGTCTTTATGAAATCTAGGTCTGGTATAAGGCTGTGTCATTTCGGGGGTCAAACCCTAGGTCACTAAGTTAGATCACGGAGATATTTTTAACATTCTAGTATTATAAATCTCTATATTGAAATATGTCACACTCGGTCTGTAGTATCCTTGCATCTCAGATTTGTTGAAATTGTTCGTCACCATGTTTACACGTTATAAAAAGAATAAGCATAAGCATATTGATAGAAATTTATCATCTAGTTTTTTTATAAAAGCAACATTGTGTGATGGTATTTGTCTTTAAAACTAGTTATATGGCAGATACGATGATGAAAGTGTCATTTTGATAGGATTATTTAGGAAGCACAACAATGATATTAAATCTGTACGAATCATTTATGTTTATGTTTTAGAAAAATTGTAAACCTATGCGATTTATTTGTCTGCGTTTTGTTTGAATTATATATGCTTTTAGAATAAAAGTTAATCTTCATTGCGCTGATAAAATGCATAGTTCTTTACGCAAATAAGATTCCCGTTGAATAATATTATTTTGCTTTGCCTTACTTCTTTTATCTCTAACGTAAATCAATATTATGTTTAAACTTAATACGTGCCAAAAATCATAGTGTTTACATTTACTGAAATCTGATTTGTAGACCAAGTACATAGACAAAGATATGTCTACCTTTGTCGTACCAGAGTATTTAAAGTATTCAAACTATGGACACTTGAGTCATGTTATGTCAAAAGGGTATCTACCATATCTCATAATATATCTCTTACTTGTACATAATGCATTGAATCATGGTGAATTGGTACTGTCATTTGCAAAAAAGCTATATGAAAATATTCTCTTCTATAATCCGTAATATCATACCAACAACAGTCATTTTTTTTCTGTGTAACAAAAAAGTTTCTTATTTAGATATCATGTACGATTAAGTTCATCTGATATAACACATCAAAATATAATCACTACACGTATTATTTTTTATAAAAGTCATCTAACTTTATGACAACAATATTTTGAGACGATTATTTATTTATACATATGTATCGTAAAAAAGAAATGTAGCCGCTTATATAAACACATAATTTTTTATAATTTTCAAAGGTATCAATAAAAAGGAATATTGCTAATGAATTATATAACTGAGAATAATTTTGAAACTTTAAATAAAATGCGTTTGCCTATAAGGAGTTCTCTATTGATTAACGCGTTTTCACGGTGGTGAAACGTAAACTGAAAATAGCGCAAACATGATTGATAAACCAACTGATTTGTCGAAAGTTTTGTCGATTTGAAGTAACATTTTGTTGTTTACCCTAGAAATAAAACAATTTCTTGAATTAAAAATATTTGCTTAAATGTAGACTGGACCTCTGATATAAAACTAGATGTCGCTGAAATACCAAACCATGAAATATTTTTACTTGAAATTTCAAAATATGACACTTTATGGCAAATATGATAAATTCAAAATCACATCTGAATCGTAGGCTGTTACATTCTTTCGGTATGAGCTTTTGGTATCACACATCACACGTCTGTCCGTCATTCACACTTTTCTTCAAACGCTATCTCTGAAAATGAATGCTGGAAATTGATGAAAATTGACCTGGATGTTCCGTAGATGGTCCTCTCCCTAACATGGTCAGCTTGATAGGCGTTTTTTTTTTTAAATTATTTCACACGAATGATATTTTCCTGACCCTCCACAAAGTGTTCTGTACTTCGTTGAAACTTTAAAAATCTTCTTCTTAGAAACTGCCGACCCGATTAAAAATCACAACAACAAAAAACGTATTTTAGGGTTGATTCTATTGATACAATAATTTTTGATTCATCCAAAATAAATAAATAAATAAATAGATAAATAAATAAAACATAGTTGCTAGTGGACAGGTGATGGTGGTCACTTTTCTCTACATGTATCAGCATTGAAAAGTCTTCCTGTCAGTAAATTTCACTTAAATTTGTCTTAGGCAACTCTCTTCTAAGATTTATAAAAATCATGGCCATTGTCAGTTTGACCTTTATGTATATAGAAGACGTTGGCTCGATATCAAAATGGCTTTACATGTATGTTCCTTGCGTAACTCTCTCTCTCTCTCTCTCTCTCTCTGTCTCTCTCTCCCTCGCTCTCTCTATCTCTTTCTCTCTCTCCCCCCCCCCTCTCTCTCTCTCTCTCTCTCTCTCTCTCTCTCTCTCTCTCTCTCTTAAAGTTGTTCAGACTATTCTTATTCGTCTAAGACATTGCCACCAGAGTTTAACTCCACAAACATTCGAACAACAATTCCCAGTTAAATGTTCCTTTGCCTATAGGATTTGTGATGTGTTGAAATCATGTAACTGACTATATATGAGCAAAGATGCAACGTGTAGTGCTACATATTCAATCACATACCATCATAGCCGTGATATTCTTTAAATCAAATTATATGTTACGAAGTCGTGAGCACATGGATTACCAAAACATACCAAAACATGAATGAATAAAAAACAAAGGAAATCGTGTCCGATTATTGGTTGCGAAAATCAGCGTGTATTGGTTGTTATTACATACTCGTTTCTATTCTCCGTTAGGTTAAACTGATACCGGAAACGTCAATATTTTTCCAAACACTGACGCCTGAATTTCATATCAGGTGCGTGACGTAATTCAGTGTTCGTTGTTGCACTATTTTTTCTATTTAGTTCAGTATTGTCAATCCTATTCAAGCTATTGAACATATTCATGATATTTACATAACATTTATAGGTGTATATGCGTATGTAATAAAAAGGTTATTATTCTTCAGTGGAAGAATATTGCGCTCCTAAGGTCGCGCAATATTTCCCGATACAAAGCTAATAACCTATAAGTATATATTTTACCATTTTGTCAAATATACGTTCCTCCAACGTGATATTCGTTACATGACCCGAAGTGTGCGGACCAAATTATTTATGCGTAAAAACAAGGTCTAAGTATGATCTTGTAGTTATATACTTATAATGACATATCATTTCGAGTATATGAAGTTCCGTTTTAGAATAGGCCTAATGGTGATAAAACTGAATGGATAATTCGAAGTTGAAAATCATGTTGGATAATTACCTAAGGTGAAATCTGCATTACCTGTACTTTATAATTTGCTCAGTAATTTAAGATTTAAATGATGATGATGATAGTGATAGCTAAAATTCTAACTAAAATGCTATTTTTTTTATTTTTTTATTTTTTTTTTTGGCAAAAGTCTTCCTTTTTTCGTCTTTAATCAGCTGACAATATAAACATACATATCCCTTTGGGAAATTAAAAAAGAAATGAATATCACTGAACGTGTTATTGATCATATTATCTTTTCGTTTCAGTAAAAGTAGCAATATGATGCTCAATTAATTTGCCCCTTTAAACCCTTTACCTTGTTCAGCCTATGCGCTTCGATAATACTGATATACTCTAAGTGCGGCAAAAAATGACTACGTAGCTATATAAACTTTAAAGTTATTTACACATTCACTACTACGATGTTATGTTTAGGACATTTATTTTTTTCAAGATTAAATTATCTCGTGCGCACGACATTTTGTCTTGGGCGCACAACATTTTATCTCTGCCACACGACATTTTTTTCTTATGTGCACGACATCAGATCGGGAGCGGACGCTATTTCAAGATTAAGTATGTAGGTAAAGAATTTCCGAGTTTCTCCTTAATCCATACATGAAATTTTATAACTTTTCTACAGTAAGCCTTATTAATATGTTTGTTTTCCTTTGAAGATAGGATGAACAAATATGTGCACTGCTCTCCCAAATGATGAAATAAACTTGTACTTTTCGGAAGTTTAAATAACATCTGAATAGACGGGACCCTAATTATCTACTGTCTGAATGGTTTTACTGATGACCAGAATACACACAAAGAGCCCTAACAAAATATTGATAAGATGTCATGCGCTCGGGGTAAGATGTAATACGCACGAAATTAGCTATCGTGACCACGAGATAAGATGTCGTGCGCATGAAATAAAAGTCGTATCTACGAGATAAGAAATCATGCTCTCGAAATATGATGTCATATGCTCGAGATACGATGTCGTGCGCATGAGATAGGATGACGTGCGCATGAGATAATTTAATCTTATAAAAAATGAATCCATATCCTTAACACATCACCGTACAATATGGACATTCATGGTCTTCTTTCAGTAAATCGCGATGTGAACAAAAAACGCTCTAATATCAAAGGATAAAGAATATATTTATATTTCAATCTCCTTATCTGTGCCTTTGTTTTAATATTGCATCATAAAAGTGATGCGTGTTTTATCACAAAAATAATACATACTCGTTCATTGCAGTTAAGTAACTTTATCAGTATGTATAATTGTATTTTCTATAAACATTGTACTCATTGTGACAGCTTTATGTGTAATAAACGTAATACTCTTAAAAATGGCACTTTATAGTAGAATGGAAATATCTTCAATTTTGGTTAAAATAACTGGGTCAGCTTAAGACATTTCGTACGTCAGGGTGTTATGTCCGTGTCATCCTCATGAAAAAATATATTACGAGGGATAAATGTTTGCCACAATAAGACAATGTTCAGAATGCAAAAATGTATCTGCATAACTGGGTTCAAATAAAGAAATGTATGTGAATGATAAATAAAGTCATGATCTTATCGTATGCAGTTTTCGAAAATGCGACCAGATAAGCGTAGGTCTTAAGAAGGAATATATAATAAGCCGCATGCCTAATTATGTCTGTGATATGTGTTATACAGTTTTCAAAGCCATACAGAATGTCGAAATCGAAGGTTCATACTTGTTGACAAAATTGTTAAATGCCCTGCCTTATATTCACTTATAAATATCCAGTTGAAATTTATACACTATGTATTTTAAAATGAGTTTTAAATTTGGTTTTCCAGTTTCTAAAAATACCCATTGTTGCCAAGGAAGTAGATCTGTTGTGTTATGGTTATATACATTTTTCAAGTATTATAGAATTACGGACTGATCCAAGGAAAAAAATGGCTCAAGAATGTATGATACACAGTATTGCAGAGTTTTTCTTCTGTTTATGTGTTGAATCATGTGAGGCATTACATTTGTGTGAGATCTTTATCTATTTTGAATTTTCTGAGGCACCAAAAGGGAAATCTTTGCCTGAATTTCAAGGGTGGCATAGTATGCTTCCGGCTAGAACAGTAACTTGTTGGCTACCTTTATCAGATGCACATAAAAGGAGAAGTTAAAATTCTCCTACAACTTAATATAATTTAAAGTCGCGGGTCATTTAAGCCATTTATGTTTAAATACATCCATCAGCACATTTTTGGATATGTGTAGCATTTATTATGCCTTCAATCTCAACTTCTGGTCTGTCGAAGAAGCTCAAGACAACATTATTCTGAAAAGGCTTTTTCCTTGCTAACAATCCGTTAGTTTTTCTACTTCACTGTTAGAGTAGTTTTTCTACTGCTGAAATCGTTTATTTCTATTTTTCAAACCAAGTCCTGAAAATGTTGAGCTATATGATGTATGTTACATTCAGCTGTATACTCATTAGGCAGTTCCAGTTATTCTAACACTATGATATTGATCAACCCTTATGTTTCTAAATCTTATAATTCCAGTAAAGAGACAAAGAGCCTAATGTTCAATATTTCTCTATTACGTACCTCTGTCAACTTTATATCATATCTCACATAATAAATGATTTACCCTGTGTTTTCTTAAGAAATATACTTGTATGTGCCATTTGCATTTTAATCAGTGCCAGGAGTTTTGTCATAATGTTAAACAATACCACATAAACAAAATACTTTGCTATTATTTCATCTTGTGGGAGGATGATATTTCTTTTATATTTCGTTCATATTTGTGTGATATGCATCTATCTGCAAATGTTTGTAAAAGATATTCAAGAATCTTATTTAGACATTTTAAGGCAATGGGGCACAGTAACACCATAGAAGACCTGTATGTTTATTATGCCATATTTATTTATGTGTAAGTGTTAAGGTGCCTCTTGTAGCTAATATTTCTTGATTTTCTGGTGCCTGTTAAGACATTTCCGCTTTTTACTTCAAATTCTATTTGTTTTGATTTTTTTCCCTCATTTTTATCAGACACATCAATAAAGTTTTTGATAATGTAACGCATGTGATTTTGATTCCATTGAAACAGAATGATTTTGCAAAATATTCTAAATATCTATTTAGAATACGACATGGATGGGATGTGGCCTTTTGAAAATATTTGTTAGGGTTTTCAGCATTTCTGTCGAATTTAAATAAAAAGAGAACAAACAAATTAAAATAATCATCGTATAATTTAGGGAAAGCTAGTGTGTTGATAATACAAATTAGTAGATAAAGAAGTAAATGAAACACTGACCATCAAACAACAGCCTCAAAAAAGGTATAGTGCATTCAACATTTGCACTGGATCTACGAATCTGTATGAATCAAAAACGAAAGTTAACATTTTATTTTAAATGCAAATTGTATTAGATCATTTTCGGTTTTCTGGATTAATTATAGATTACTTTTTTCATATTTATGCAAAGCCTTGCAAGGTCACTGGCCAATAATTATGGCATGTTGATATAAGTTCCTATAAATAGGGTATGTGCGAGGGGTGTTCAATAGGTAATGCAACTCAGGTAATATATTCATTATGCTCTACTCCACACCTTGTCACAAAGCACTTTTCGGTCTCAGATGAGTTTGAGATTGAATTTTGATAGTAAATTTTATAAGAAATTCAAGATTAAATTCAGCTGAGACTGACATTCACTTGAAAGTAATTATTGACTTAATTTTGATTTTAAATATGCATTATCAAACTCAGCTGAGACTGAAAATGTTTTGCGAATTTGAGGCTTTATATTTTTGTTTTTATCTCAATTGCAAAATTTTGACAGATTTGAATTACAATAGGACACAATGTTTTATCATTAGTTCACTTAAATAAAAAATAATAGCTATAGCAATTGTACGAAAATCCATTGAGTAGTGACAGTTACAATAGGGTTACTAAAGTAAAAAGTCACAAAATGAATTCAATTTGATAATTTTCAATATGCAGAAAGTAAACAGTCTTCTGGCGAAAATTACATCCTCCATTTATCCTGTCTGCATTAGTAGATTATCAGATTCGTGTCGAAACGTATACGCTAGGTCTGCAGTAGGGAAATTTGTGCGACATCACAGGTGCAATATAAATAAAAAAAAAATACGACTGCATACTACTCGATGCAGAGCGTATCATCAGTTTGTTGCATTTTCAATTTTACTTATAAAATCATACAAATTTTGCACCCTTAACGGAGTGAATTTACAAATTGTCGACAAAAATGTACCTTTTTACGCTACGCCATCCATTAATGTTATATTTCATATTAGGGTTTTACGGCGCGCCAACACAGTATAGGTTATCCATCCATTAATGTAGAGCCATTGTAGAGTCATTAGTGATGTCACAAACCTGATATAGAAATTGAAAATTATCGACGTAAATGTACTCTTATGACGCTACGTTATCCATTGAAAATCCTACTATGTGACTTATGTAAAGGACACTGGGCATTTTATTTTACCGAAAGAATATTTTATAGCAGATTATCTTAGTAAACAAAATTTTATTAAGAAATAAAGTTAGCATAAATGCAAAATTTATATAATACATGGAATTACAAGGCGTCTGGTCCGGATCAGCTGTCGCAAAGATTATTTAAAGAACTTTTTTCTCGAAACAGCTCCTTTTCTCACTAAAGTCTTCCAGAACTCACTGAGAACTGGTATAGTTCCAGAGGACTGGAAAACTGCTATTGTTGCACCTGTATATAAAAAGGGTCCTAAATATAAAGCTAGCAACTATCGGCCAATCTCCTTGACATGCATAGCCTCCAAACTAATGGAGCATATCATGGTCTCTAACATCATGCGCCATCTCGACAGCAACAATCTTCTCACACCTTTCCAACATGGCTTCCGTTCCAAACATAGCTGTAAGACTCAACTATAATCTTTACACAAGAAATTTTTGACAATCTCCATTCTGGAAAACAAACAGATCTCATTGTAATGGATTTCTCGAAAGCTTTCGACAAGGTCGATCATCAACTTCTTCTCTATAAACACATGAAACTTGGTGTCAGCAAAACATCTCTATCTTGGATTCAATCTTTTCTTAGTAATCGCTCTCAATCTGTAGTAGTTGAAGGCTCACACTCTGATTCTTTACCAGTTCTATCAGGGGTTCCCCAAGATTCAGTGTTGGGTCCTTGTCTCTTCCTTTGATTCATCAATGACCTTCCCGACTCTGTTAAAAGTAGAATACGCTTATTTGCAGATGACACCATCATATACCTCACCATCGACTCATTAGTAGACTCTAACAAACTTCAAGATGATTTGACAAAATTAGAAGAATGGGAACGTAAATGGTCTTATGGAATTCGATCCTGATAAATGCGAAATCATACGAATATCCAAAACAAAGAAAAAATATCATTTTTCCATATAAACTACATAATCAAGAACTAAAAACCACAGAAAATGCTAAATATCTTGGGATTACTATTAGTGATGATTTAAGTTGGAAAAAACATATTGAAACTACATCTTCAAAAGCTAATAACACTCTCAGATTCATAAAAAGAAATGTACAATGTAATAACCGTAATATCAAAGAAACTGCCTACAAAACATACGTCCGCCCACAATTAGAATACTGTAATACCATATGGCATCCATGGCAGAAAAACTTAGCATATGAGATAGAAAAGGTACAAAGAGCTGCAGCCAGATATGTTATGAATGATTACTCATACCAAAGCAGCGTAACATCAATGCTTGAATTTCTTAAATGGCAGACATTAGAGAAGAATACATCGAGGATTCAACGCAATAAGGGCGTATCTACATATAATAAGTATATGTTGATACGTCCTTATTGCGTTAAACCCTCGACATGCATCTTTAAGTACATGTATGTTGTATAAAATATCACACAACCTCCTCTCTGTAGATCATAACCACCTGACAGCCTCTAGAAATTTAAACTTTATCATTCCATGTTCAAGAACACAATATCATATGAACTCCTTTTTCCCCCGCACAATCAGATACTGGAACGCATTACCTTATAACATCAAGGACAGTGTGCACCTTCAGTGCTTCACATCTGACCTAGACTCGCATATGTACTAATGTCATCATCCTGTTTTTATTTTTTTTAACAAAGCTGTACATATTACTGCTCTTACTCTCTTAACACATGCATATCATGTATCATGTAACATAGCAAAATGTTTTTAACAACTGCCCCGACCTCCCAGTTATGATCAGAAATTGATTGTTGGGAGTATCCCCATAGATGTAGATTTAACCTATTAAATGATCTATTGAACAAAAGTTTTAAATATTTCAATTGTTTTAATATGTTATTGTTTTATATATAATTTGTAACGTAAGTATTTACAACTTATTTAATTACAGAAATCTGCATGTTTATGTAGAACCAGTCACTAAAATAATTTAGTAATACAGATGTTTAACACATTATGCATCAAAATGTCCAACAAAAATACAATCTACTAGATAGTACTTCTTTTTACATACTTTCCTCGCATTATCGACATATAATTAAAACCAGTAAGGACCTTTCAATTGAGATATGATCCATGTAAATAGTGGGTATATCTTCTTTTTTATTACGTAAAATGCGTTACTTTTGAAATAACCCATGTACAGGAAGTAAATCTGTGTTGCTTGTTCATCTGCGGTTACCAGGATAATTCGTTATTTGGATTTCTTGAATAATTATGACACAGGAATGTAAGAAATTAACAAAGATAAACTGTTTTGATACTGTATTTTTGAGCTATTTGCAAGTACAACTGATTCTTTTTCACATTCTGAAGACGATTTGAAGTTTTGGGGCACGAAATGGGGAAAGGATCACGATTCAAAAATTGTTCAATAATGATAGCAGGACATGAAAAAAAATCAGTGTGGCACAGAGATGAGTTTTACCATACAGATTTTAAAACTATTTGATTGTTTAACGTTTCATAAGTAAGCAAACATTAAGTTACACCTGTGAATTGTTTGGGGTGGTACCTGTCTGCAACTTTTAATATCAGTATCAGTTATTCTGATTTAATAGAGCACTTATGTACGTAACAGATACGTTCAAGATATTTACATTTCTGCAGAAATATTTGCAACCACCAAAGGATGTGTTTATATATTTTTCCTCCACTTGCTGGCTTATAGTAACTTCTACAGATACAATCTACATTAAATAGTGCATTTACTGCCATCCCCAGCCCAGCCAGTGCTTTTGTTAGAAGCTGACTATTCCTTTTTTTCATTGCAAAACGTGTGTAAAGACTTCAGCCGTACAGTTTGTTTTTAATCTTCCTGTAGCATACTAATTTAGGTGGTTTTCAAAATAATGAAGCAAAATTGTCATAGGGGTTGAAAATTAAAACCTATTTCTTATGGTGGTCACCTATTTCATATGAAAGCAAATACTTAAAATTTCAAGGAAATAATTTTGGGCAAGTGATAAGAAATACCAATCAGATGATATTTCAAGTTCAGTAAATTTCCAGTTAGATGGATGATAAATGGTAAAGTGTTTTATGGCTGACAAGGAAATATGTATAACAGTAATTCGTTCAACAGATATGATAAGTAATAGGTGTATGTGTATGGTTTGAAACGTATTTGTTTTGTGGACATCGTTTAAAATCACCCTTTCTGCACAAATCTGACATGAAAATAAAATGTTACCTAGAAAAGTTGTTGCTGAATGAAAGATTACTAATAAATTATTATAAAACCCCTTTTCTTGCATTTGGCATGTTTACAAACAACATGCAAAATTTAAGAATATCAAATTATTTTAATAACTAAAATTGCCAGATTAAAATTGAGTTATTTTACAAGTTCACAGGGCACACATATTGAAAACCAGTGTAATATTCAAAATATTATTAGTTTTCTGTTCATAAAAAGACTATTTGTGATC
>NW_026460872.1:0-66472 GCF_021730395.1 Mercenaria mercenaria | reverse complement strand
CTTACTTTAGATATGCTGACAGAACATCGCCCACAGGGAAATTGCTAAGGTCATCGCCGGAAAAAGCTTCCATCGCACAAGTTCTCATTGCTTCCACCCCTGGATCTTGCATTCTAATGGAGCAATTGTTGTTGAACATATAGCCATGCTGTAATGCTGCAAGATCAAATACTACAATATAATTTTGGTAATATTTTCGTGACTGGCGATTTTTTAAAATTAAGAATTCAATGATTTTTGTTAGGATTTTAAATCACACCGACATAATTATAGGTCTCATGGCGACTGTCCAGCATTTGAGAGCGGATGAAGACTTTGCAGTGCGTCATTTCAGGCACGAGCGGAACCCCGGGCAGAGCCGTCGACCTCCAATATGCAAGCTGGGTGGCTTCCTCATGTGAAGGAGTTCTACATCCTAAGAGAGGTTTGGAAACCACAATAGAGAGGGACTAGCGATTCGAAGATTACGACCTTAAGCAATCGACAACAGTCCCTAGATGGTAACTAAACTTCTTTCAGTTCCTATTTCCTTTGATATGGTTATACATTTATACATACACTTTATCTAATATCTATATGCTTTTGGTATACTTATCTGCAATATAAGCGTACCCCAAATATGATTTATGGAATCATTTGATATCATTTACCAGCAATCGTGTAATGTATAAGTGAACCGGTGAGAAATTATCAAGACGTCGAATTTTACGGCATGGTGTATGGTTCATTACTACTAGGACGGTTTCATCTTACACAAATGTATGACAAAGTATGTTGGAATAAAACTAAACAAAAAAGTTCCTATGATTTATCGTCTGACATACTGCGGTTCAACATGTTAAAATATCTAGGGATCCGAAATTGTGGTATATCAGAAATATAGCACACGTGAACGCCTTGATTTAATAAGCAGGACGCACTTTGAGACCGTATCTAACGAACCTGCACTGAGAATAGTTGAGGGTTGGTTGTTCTCACAAAAGAATGAAAACTTGTTTTCGATTGTTCTGTTAACTATCTCTTCTAGTGCTGGACAATCTGTGACGAGCCTTTCAACACAGTATGCGATGTTTTCTTCTATATCTCGATTACTGAAATCAGTAATTCGTGCTGTCACGTTACAAATTACTTTAAACAAATATGAGGATCGAAATTTGTCAAACAAAATTGAATATTTACACAGACATTTACATGTATATGCAAGGTAATTGTGTTTTTTGTTGCTTGCTAAATTGTAGGCACATGAACGAAAAAAATAAGTGTTAAACAATGCGCAGACAAGTTAAGTCATATAACAGAAATGACGTTTTAAATACGAAAAACAACATTAAGTTCCAGTTGATAGCAATGCTTTTTGTTTTCTGAATAGACCACAACACTATCATGGAAAAGCACAGTTATCAAGGGACTTGTTTTTTTTATCAAAGTTTTAGTTAATATTAAAAAGAATAAAGATTTCTTATTACTAGAAACACGCATCTTGAAATTTATTATGTAAGTAGATTTAACCAGTAAAAACTAGCAGCCGCAAAAACTAAATATCAGTTCTAACAACTGGAAATTATGTAATTCAATTTTCTGCAATTTTATCAACTGCTCTTGCTAGGTATGAAAGATAAACTTGAATGTTCGTAAAGAAGAGGGAGATAAATATTTTATTACAGTCTAATTATTACCTGCAAATCGCCGTAAGTTCCGCATAAAGTTCATTGCCTTCAATGACGTCATCACCCATTAGTTCCCCAATCATACGTCTAAAATCCAAAACATCATGCTCTCTCAAGCAGTCCTTAAATGTCCCGCGTACATCCTGGTATCTTTCGCAACTGAAGTCTTCATCAAGACTCGCATCTGTTACAACAAGTATTGCCAAAACAAAGACAGGAACTGAAATGGCGCACAGCGTGATATATGATGATTTAAAAGACTAAGCGTATTCAAATAATATTAAAGGCTGAAATTAAATTTATCTTTGATATCACAAAATGGTGAGCCTGAGGTACACACGGCTATAATAATTGTGATTTCTGCCTACTTCGTTTCTGTCGTACTGACCTGCGAAAATTAAAAAACACACACACACATAAGACGCATCTTACCGCCTTTTTGTCGCACCACAAGTGTGTTCGTCCACGTCGGGACGAAAGGGTCACAGGTGTTTCTCATAGAAACAACAAGTTAATAACTTCCATTTTTGATCAATGCATGGTTTCATTCAATTTGTTATTGGAAAAACTACGTCTTTTCGTTCTTTCACGACAAAATGTCTTTCTTTCCTTTTTGTCGTTTTGTCGATAACGGGAAATAACTTCCATGAGAGACGTCTGCAGGATCCATGCTATTCGCTTTCAAAGCCTATTTCAATTAGAGAGACCGTTTGCGAACAGCATGGATCTTGACCAGACTGCGCGGATGCGCAGGCTGGTCTGGATCCATGCTGGTCGCAAACGCACTATGTTGGTTTTCTCATGGTGTGGCTCATTAATGATGACTTAACCTTTGACAAGGATTTCATCCCAGGGTTCATGGATATCAATTTGAATGCAAATTTGTCTTAGGATACTCGTTTGTTAATACTGGTTATGGAATGTTAAATATTGAATAATATTGAACTAATACTTCATTGACTCGGATTAAAATTATAAGCCTTTGACCTCCATACATTCTACCAAAATGGAATTTTGTTATCAATACTTTTTACCGTTTTGACGGCATTTTGTTGGGATGGGGGAGGGCATGCTATCAGTTTTGCAATAAAATGTTTAGAATAAATCAAACCTTAAGATTTTCATTTAGAAGGATTCATTAGAAGAATTTTCCAACCAGTGAGGTTCGAAAAGGCATCATTTTAGTGTTTTTGCCAAGTTCGGTTTATTAAACAAGCCTCGCATTTTATTTTTTTATTCAACGAATTTAATTAAGTCATTGTAGAAAGTCCCAAATGTAATATACTTTTATTACATTTTAGCTTTTCCTGTCGAAACATCAATACTTCTATTTTCCCTAACTATTATAAACAAGCCAATTTGACCAACGTCTCCTATGCTATAAACCACGTCGACGTCAATTTTATGTAATGGCTTTATTTCACTCCCGCGGGGTCAAACATGTAATAAACGATATTAATTAGACGTTCGTTTTTCTTCTAATTAATGTGAGCGACCTCTCAATATTTTTGTTTATTTCTAAAGATAACTCTGTACTTTATCTAAGGAATGACTTTGAAAAAACTCCACGGAAGAATTGTTCTCATATATCAGCATGTATACACAATAGTGGACATTAAAAAATACGTATAACCGAACGAAACGATTCACGGCATATCTTTTTTTTAAGAAACTGTTTCATGGATATTTTTCAAAATAATTCCATACATATTGTGCAAAGTTACTTGTTGAAATATATATAAAAATATGACATGTCATCAACATAATTACGAAGGAAAAAAAAAGATAACTTTTTGTTTAATATCTTAACAAAGTTGCTAATCTATAAAAACGGATTTTCCGAACAATCTCAAAATTACCTTTTACAACCTTTCTTTTTTATATATCTTCAGACTCGAAATATTCTAAATCATTCTTACATTAAAATTTTCATATTTTTGCAACAAAATAAACTAACGGCGGCTTTTTAAGAAGCAAACGCTAACGTCGCGTTACAAAGCATTGCTTTCTATCCGTACAGGTATGTAAAATAGTACTATAGACCCTTCAAGAGTCATCTTAGCCTTGTTGTTTCAATAGAAATGGTAAACACATCTGTGTTCACACGCTAATGCCTTCAGTGTGTATTGAAAATCAAGTACGAAATTTTCTTTCGAAAACCTTCCGGAAAAAAATACAACTCGATTAATTTTTACAAATTCTTTACTACATGGAGACAAAAACTTACAAATGTATAGACGTAAGATCAACTTACATGAAAACATCGTCGACACTGTGATATCTCCGAAGCCACTTTACTACATCAAATTTTGGTTTCAGCTCGAAGAGCTCTTTTATATATTCCCAACGATTTAAGAAAATGTCAACATAATTAGCAACCAATTTTATACTGAAATTTTATCTATTATTTTTCCTTCCATATGCCAGTCAAATTTACATTTCATGGAAATAACAGTAATGATTTTATTTATATTTAAATGCCCGAAATAAGAGCGAATTTATCGTTTACTGCCAGGTTTTTGATATAGTTTTTAAAAATGTTTATTACGTAGGAAAGCACTTAAAAATATGTATTTAAATTATTATTGTTGATAGTGTTATTATCATTATGACTATCGTTTTAACGAAAAGTCAAACTCATTTTGAAATATCATCAGGCCAGATATATGACATTCTTTTTCTAATATTATCAGATAACAAAGTTATTACGCTCAAAGCAACGTGTTGACATTTTCGGGGGTATAATGCCAAACCTTTTTATTCGCATAAATGCCTTTACTGTGAAACTTACCGACATGGTAAAGTTATATGAAACAGCATAGCAAAAGCTAATCAAATTCGCCATTCCACATCTGTTTGATTGTATCTTGATTCTTAGATTTTAGGTCACACCAACAAAATTCAGGTCATATATATGTATGACGATGTTCCAGATTTTTGTGGTGTCCATTCAAGCATTGTTTCAGATGGAAACTGGCGCATTAGCTGAAACACCAACTTTCAGTATCTCAGCTTCAATGATGGCTTTCTCACGTGACAACAAAAGCAGGACTCGCGCTCACAGATATCATACCGAAGAATATTTCTCCGGCTAATAATTGATAGCGGTTAGATTTTCTATATAGAAATAAGAAGGGCATGTACACATTTTACTTAATAGCAAAATTACTAAAAACAAGAAACCTTAAGTGCAAAAATATTACCAAAGTTCAACATTTGATTCATCACACGGTATTTTTAAATAACATTTTATCTTTATTTTTTATTCGTCCTAATATGATATTTAATGACATCATTTCGTCATTTTTCCCTTCTATTTTCCATATAGAATGTGTAAAAATCTCAAACATGCGTTATTTAAAATCATTTTTTTTGTATAAAACCATTGATATGAAAGCTTAGGTGCAAGTAATTCCCTACTCTCATTGAAATTATCTTTTGAATGATATTTCTTTCATTTATGTGAAATAAAATTTGATTCGTTCTCAGACGGTTTATTTCCACTAATTTGGAAGAAAAATTAACTTCAGCGCGAATTTGTTGTTGTAGTGTCGTTTGCAGACAATATTATTATGCCGCGTGAACATGCGGTATTGTGATCAAAAGGTTAAAGTAATGATTTTATCAGTTTAGTTAATTTGTGTTTTAATGTTTTATTCGTGTAAGTTTTATTTAATGTAATTTTCCTTCGCAAGTAATTCATTTTGTGTTAATATCACAAATTAACAACATATGAAATTCAATTAAATATTGCAATAAATATTTCGGTTCTAGAAAGAAAGAGATGCCCATTTCTTCTTATGTTGTTGTTTTCACCGTATTTCATATACATTTAAATATCAGTTTCAATTATGCCAATTATGTTAATTAAACATTAAAAGAGAAAGTTTTCCTATCAGCCCTTGGATCACAAATGCAAACTTTCGGTATTTTTTCTACTCAGTTACAGTACAAAAAGGTAAAACAGACAGAGGTCTTTCAGTTGTGTCATCAAACAGCACATACATTAATAAATTCTAGTAAATAAATTCAAGGTCCGCCTTGATCAAATTAAAGGTGGAAAATATGTCCGGAGTATTTTTGTGTACAAGAATGTTTTTGCAATGTAAATAAAGTATCTACATTTAAAACAGAATTGATTTTTACTTAAACTTAATAATTATTTTTTTTTTCGTGAAAATTTTACCTGGTTTCATGATCTTTTCAGTTATCATAAAAATCGTCGTAATTAACTTACTTTCATAATTTATTGTACATGTTCAATTCAAGATAATTTTACATAAAACACATTTGTATACTGTAACCTTATTGAATGATAGTTTATAGAAGTAATAAAGTGTTGTATGCATCACGCGTAAATCGTTTATTATTGGACCTGTAATAAAACTTGCCAAATAAGGAGCGTTAAAACAACACAGACGTTTACAACACTGATAAGGCGTTATGAATTACGGGTATTCTATTTTTTGTAATTGCAAGATATAACTATCATGCCATTTTAATCTTTTTCATATTTTTTTTTATTTTGCAAACAGTTTACCTGTGACACGCTGATTGCTACTCTGTTTTGTTTTTTTAATTTTACAAACATACCATTATTTTCGATTCATTAAGTTTCCTATTTTGCCAATATGTTAAGAATTACTGAATTGATATATGTATGATATTTATACATTTCAGAGTAAAAAATTCAAAACCTACACCTGTGTTATTATAAACTGTGATCAACTGTTTAAGAAGAAAGGAAAAAAAAAAACTTATATAATGTATTTTTGTGACTCATTTGACAACATAATTTTTAGTTTCATAAGATCTCTGATAACACGTTCAAATGTTTCATTTCTAAAGCATATAAAGCGTAAAAACAAATAGCTGACACAACGGTGGTATTGCAAAACAAAATCAGCCGGCAGTTGTCTCTATTTGTGACCTCAATCATACTGTAACATTTCGTAGCTTTTGCAATCGAGAGCATTAACTCCTTTTCCAGTATACCTATTTTTGCAAGGGGCATAGCCATTTATATGTATTTCCACAACACTACGAGATTACATTCTGCAAAAGTAAAAACAAGTGTTTCTTTTTTCCATATAGGTAATAAGCTCAGCATTTCAAAAAAAAAAAAAAAAAAAAAAAAAAAAAAAAAACAAACTATGTTACGGACAAGCTGAGATTTATATCCGATTTTGAAAACTTGTGGAATTTAATTATGATTATTTGCTTCTGATTTCACTGTTTTGATAACGATGTGCGAAAATTTTATACCATACATTTTATATGTATTCAATATACTGAAATTATTACTTACAACAATATTTTTCAATTCGTAAATCCATATTTTGCACAGTTTTACACTATCATATTTCATTATTGTCAAAACTGTATTTCTTTCATTTCTGACATTGTATAAACTTTACTGAAAGGTAAACCAGTAAAGACTAAACAAGAGGGCCAAAATGGCCCTAGGTCGCTCACCTGAGAAACCCATCATAACAGTGTAAATATGTTTCACAGATTACCCATATTCAAATTTGGCCTAGATTTCATTAAGGCAATCATTCTGACAACATTTTATGAATATCCAGTGTAAAATGCTGCCCCTATTGCATACACAAGGTTTTTCTTTAATTTGACCGGGTCACGTAGTTTTTGACCCTAGATGACCCATATTCAAACTCGACCTTGTTTTTATCCAAACAAACATTCTGATCAAATTTCATGAAGATCCGGTGTAAAATGCAGACTCTATTGCATACACAAGGCTTTTCTTTAATTTGACCTAGTGTCCTAGTTTATGACCCAAGATAACCCATTTTCGAACTTGACCTACATTTCATCAAGGCAATCATTCTGACCAAAATTCATGAATATCAATTACAAGATCCAGCCTCTATTGCATACACAAGGGTTTTCTTTGATTTGACCTAGTGACCTAGTTTTTGATCCCAGATGACCCATTTTCAAATTAACCTGAACCTCATCAAGATAATCATTTTGACAAAATTTAATGAAGATCAGTTGAAAAATACAGCTTCTATCACATACACAAAGTTTTTATTTGACTTGACCTACTGACCTAGTTTTTGATCCAAGATGACTCCTATTTGAACTCCTCCTAGATTTCATCAAAGCATTCATTCTGACTAAATTTTATGAATATCCAGTGTAAAATGCAACACCTATTGTGTACACCTGAGAAACACACCATAATAACCACTACAGTGTAAACATGTTGGACATAGTGATTTCATGGAAAAAATATTCTGACCAATTATCATTAAAATTGGAGCAAAAACCTTGAGTATAAACAAGTATTTTCTTTTATTTGGCCTTGTGACCTAGTTTTTGACCCAAATGACCCATATTTTAACTTGAACTAGATTTCATCAAGGTTATCATTCTGGCCAAATTTCATGAAGATCGATTGAAAAATACAGCATCTATCGCATACACAAAGTTTTTCTTTGATTAGACCTAGTGACCTAGTTTTTGAACCCAGATAACCCATATTCGAACTTGACCTAGATTCTATCAAGGCTATCATTCTGACAAAATTTCATGAAGGTCAGTTAAAAAATACAGCCTCTATCATATACACGAGGTTTTTCTTTGATTTGACCTAGTGACCTACTTTTTGATTACAGATGACCCATATTCAAATTATACCTAGATTTTATCAAGGCAATCATTCTGATTTACTTTCAGAAAGATCAATTGAAAAAAAAACAGACTCTATCGCATACACAAGGTTTTTCTTTGATTTGACCTAGTGACCTACTTTTTGACCCCAAATGTCCCATATTCAAAAGTGGCCTAGATTTCATCAGGGCAATTATGCTGACAAAATTTCATGAAGATCAATTGAAAAATACAGCCTTTATCGCATACACAAGAGTTTTCTTTGATTTGAACTAGTGACCTACTTTTTGATCCCAGATGACCAATAACCTAGATATCACCAAGGCAATTATTCTGACCAAATTTCATAAAGATCAATTTGAAAAATTCAGCCTCTATCGCATACACAAGGTTTCTCTTTGATTTGACCTAGTGACCTACTTTTTGATCCAAGATGACCCATATTCAAACTTGATCTAGATTTTATCAAGGCAATCATTCTGACTTAATTTCATGAAGATCAATTGAAAAATAAAGCCTCAGAGATTTTGTTACAATAGATGAAATTGACATTCAATCGATGCCTAGTAAAACTTTGATTGACATTATACAAGTATTTAAACCCAATATATTTCTCTAAAATTGAAGAGTGGTTCGCCAAAATAATAATGTTGAAAGTACAAACTACAATTATACAGCTGACACTAAGATTCTGCCCATGACTATATATATATTTTCCAGTAAACATTTGCCTCCGACATTACCAAAACAGACAGTTATCGGCTGGTATATATTCGCACATGATAAAATCTGAATATGACAATGACTTTCATTTTTCTGGTACAGTTAACTAGGGTCACATAACATTTATTTTTAAAGTAAAAGTCATTAAACACTATATATATATAAAAAACCTCTCTATACTAACTGTGGATAATATGACACTAGTATCCAGGAAAAGGAACACTTTGTCGTAGATCATAATTTATAGCGCGGATTGTCACATACAATTTGTAACGGATGGACGAAAGAACTGTTCAGATATTTTATAGATAACTGGCCTGGCAATAACCGTGTCACACGCTAGGTATTGTTCAATCATATTATAAGTGATGTGAATCTAAAGTATACTTACTTCTGCGTTTAAATGTTGCTGAGACTCAGTTATCGTCATCAGTGCTATACTATTACATTTTCAAGAAAAAATCAAAGGCCTGAAGAACCTGAGAGTCGGCTAATGATTGATGTACTGGTAGTATAGTTTACCAGTTTCAGTTTGTTTTAAGTTTTTTTTCCCAACTGAACAGAGATTTTGTTACAATAGATGAAACTGACATTCAATCGATGCCTATTAAAACTTTAATTGACATTATACAAGTATTTAAACCCAACATATTTCTCTAAAATTGAAAAGTGGTTCGCAAAAGTAAAAATGTTGAAAGTACAAACTACAATTATACAGCTGACACTAAGATTCTGCCCATGACTATATATATTTTTCCAGTAAACATTTGCCTCCGGCATTACCAAAACAGACAGTTATCGGCTGGTATATATTCGCACATGATAAAATCTGAATATGACAAATTATGTATTGAAATATATATATAATAATTTATAGCGCGGATTGTCACATACAATTTGTAACGGATGGACGAAAGAACTGTTCAGATATTTTACAGATAACTGGCCTGGCAATAACCGTGTCACACGCTAGGTATTGTTAAATCATATTATAAGTGATGTGAATTTAAAGTACACTTACTTTTACGTTTAAAGATATTTAAATGTTGCTGAAGGTCAGTATATAGTGTCATGAATGTTTACACTGACAGGAAAATTGCGCAGTCGAAACTATGGGAAGTTTTACGTGGTCGGCACCAGGGTGGGTGTGGGGAGGGGTGTTGCTTCCCGCTTTGAACTACAGTCAGCTTTTGAAATGGGCATTGCGGCAGGTGGTTAAAATGGCAAATGTATCAAACTGTAAAGTGCGGGGGGGGGGGGGGATGGTGGAGGATACCTCCTCCTGCAAGTAGAGTTTGGGGTATCACCACAAGAAAATTTTGAAGATGTAGACCCTTGATACAGCATTCGGTGCGATTTCTAAATGAAATTTTGTTTCACTTTCTAAATATAACCTAGATTCTTTTTAGTATTACAATATCCAAAGTATGAATGACTGTAACTTCATATTTTTATTTTTATTATATTATTATTATCAGGTCATGCCTCAGGACTAGAATATAAGTCTGATAAAGATTCTATGTATGTGTTATAAAACTAAATTTTAGAACAATTTCTGTTACAATAATATCTATTATGTCTGTTACTTGAATGTTAAATTTCATAACTCAGCTTGATATTTAGCCAAAATATTATATCCGGATACGATTACACTTTTCTTTATACCGCCAAAATTTCAACAACAATTGAATATGCATTAGCTCACAACTGATTGCCAACAATATGTTTTACAAATTGTGATGACACGACGACAATTTAGCAGCAATTGGCAGTATCTGACATTGAAGTTTACGGTGATATTACCTCTTATTTAAATCATTTCATAAAAAAAAAATGTTTCGTTTCATCAAAGCAGTCTAACATAGACGATCTACTTTCGATTTCAAAAACTACAAGAAAATACAATTTAATGTTTCGCCGATTTGTTTTTTTCTCTCGAAAAATAAGAAATAAAATCATTTTTAAAATCAGTAGTAATTAAACAAACCAGTAAGAGCTTCTTTTCCCGATAATTTATCCGCTTACTGACTGCAAAATGCAACCCATGCGTCATCATGAAACGCAGAATGGGTGACGGTTTCATTTTTTTGCGACCTGAATCGCATGCAAATTATCCAAACCAGTCAAAATTCCAGAAAGGTTACGATTTAGAACGAAGTTGTATGTAGACGTTGGCATTTTTCACCACTCGCGATTTTGCATCATTTTGATCTGGCCGATCTTCGTAGTATTTTTTTCGGTGAACCGAAGTCCGTATTTTCAAGTGCAAAGTCGTATAAGCGTTGTTATAAACAGGTCACGTGTGTTCGCCGACAGGTGCCCAGAATGTAATAAGGATTTATCCGCGAAGTCTCGCGGAATTAACGTACTGCACATATCTTATTCGGGCCATTTAAAATGAAGCTTCAAAATTTAATTTCACCGATGTGGTAAACTCTTTGATAAGAGACATTCCAATGCTTTCAGAGGTACCCGACTTAATAAAATACTAGCAGTATGTTCTGGAACTATATTTTGTCTTTCACTGGATGTTATGCAAGCTTGGTAAGCCTGCGCAATTCATGAAATGCACAGCGCAATTATTTTGTTATTTGCGCAATGATTTTAAAGATTATTTTATGAAACGGACAGGGTAACAAATGGATAATTTGGCTAATAAGTTAATATGCAGTCTTTATTTGAATTTGTGAATATGATAATTGCTATTTTGTGACAACATGGCATTAAATTAGTCACCATTATCATATGCGCAAATGTATTACCAAATCCCGCAGAATCGTTATGCGTGTTTATGATTAATGAGTTACCGCGGAAGAAAATACGTGGATTTATTCGAGTATTGCACAGTTACACTTCATAAATTTGACAGATTACATTGTATATTTGTAATAGCAAATGGGATTGACATAACTGAACTTCATCCGATCAATGAACTCTTTGAAATTAGAGACAATCTAATGGAACTACATCTATTTGCTGTGTTATCCGACTCAAAAAAACACAGCAAGATATGATTGTTTAAGTGAAAACTCGATAATTTGGTAAACTGATAATTACGAATAACCATCAATATCATTATAATGAAAACCTTACCTCTATATCAACTCTTACAGAAAATTATGACAAACGTGAAACTTCTTTTGCGTATTCTTTATGTCTCTCTAGAATAGTATATATATATATATATATATATATATATATATAGTAGAGAGAATTTATACGAACTAAATCACCACCACAATATACCAGACTAATTACGGCAAAGCGCCTAGCAGTACAAACGAACACGCACATGCCACAGCAAGTCCACTAACCCAAAAAGATTAGTTTCGATGCTGCTTTATATAAGAGCCCGAATTGTACTACAAATTCGTACTGGTTCAACATTTGCATATATATAGTCAAATCTCTGTTTCCATGTCTCACAAATCAGTATTGACATTTTAGTCTTTTTAACTGATTGGGACCAGAGAAGCTATATTTTCTCTCTCTGAAAGTTAACTGGATCTCGAGGATACATTGAATATATAGAGATAGTTTGCATTAAGGGATAAAATTATATATAGATTAGTTGACTTTCCCATACGTGAGACCCGCTAGGATACAAGTTCGCATTATAAATCATTATATAGTAGAGAGAATTTTAAGAACTAAATCACCACCACAATATACAAGACTAATTACGGCAAAGCGCCTAGCAGTACAAACGAACACGCACATGCCACAGCAAGTCCACTAACCCAATAAGAATAGTTTCGATGCCACAGCAAGTCCACTAACCCAATAAGAATAGTTTCGATGCTGCTTTATATAAGAGCCCGAATTGTACTACACATTCGTACTGGTTCAACATTTGCATATATATAGTCAAATCTCTGTTTCCATGTCTCACAAATATATATATATATATATATATATATATATATATATATATATATATATATATATATATATAATTCGTTAAAACTACCTTTGCTTGACAAGGAATATATATTTTATTATTTACTCTTTAGATCATTGCAAAAGCCTAGTAATCTATATTCATTTATTGTTTCGTATTTACAACAGTCATCTAGCTGATGAAGAAAACGATCTCTTTAAGTCTTTTGTAAATCAAAATAGGATTTCTTTGTTATCAGCCAGACTCGAACACTTTCGTATATTTCCGTCACTTTAGACGGAATTTATGTTCCGAAACAATAATAATAACTTCTTTTCAAAAATTCAAAGTGGCATTGTACTATCTTACTGCATATAGTGTGTTTTTGGTGAATGTTTTATTAAAGCAGTTTCGGTTGCAGTGTATTTAAATGTGTTAAATTAACGATAATGTTGCGTAAGTAGTTAAGTTAATGCTTTAGGAATAAAAAAAATCGGACTGATAAAATAATAGTTCTTTTTTCAATCTTCGATTACCTATAGAGATTTCTGAAGTGGAAAGGAAGCAACGCCTGCGTGCAGTTTGACTTTTCTGAAAAAAACTGCCCCAGTCAAAATAAGGAAAGTCATATTTGGAAACGTATTATTTCGTACTGGTAACAGGAACAGTTTGGTATATTGGGTTAAAAGCTAGACTTTCCTCAACCCGTTTTACATACAAATCTATGCTGGATTTTTACTTGAAAAACAAATGCACATAATTCCACTTTAATGTAAATCTGGTAGAAAACGAAGCCTTTTGTGTGTTGCATATGTTTAATGTTGTTTGCATAACAACTTATTTTTGAATCCATATGAGGTAGTCTCGAACTCAACTTAAATTTAATAAAAAGAGACAGTTTCTCCAGTTTTCATGTCTGTTAAAAAGGGTTTTCTATGAAGTGACGCACTGGCCTGGCTTCTATCAAAATGGCCAAGTTCCGAACGTCTTGTAAAAGAAATACATTCTGAAAAGTTTCATGTAGCAAGGTTGCCAAGGCTTTCTATCATTTACAATGAAACAAAGTGTCCTCATTTCGCTTAAATTGCGATTTTATTGAAGAAAGCATTCTGATTAAATGCGATGAATATGAGCCAAATTATTTGTGAATTCTATAGCAATAACAAGACGCTTGATTATGACGACCAATGGTTGTTGATTAGACAGACACATTGCAATCATATGTGAGCTTAAACAATTTAAGAAATAAAAATGTGACCCAATGATTTTAAATGCCCGAAATAATAAAAAACTAAAATGTGTCTATAGGAGACAGGGTGTGCCCCCCCCCCCCCACTGGTATATTTGTCACAAATAAGGGGCAATAATTCAAATGTTTGCAGTCTTAATGACGTATAGCCTCAACAAACATTTTATGCAAAGGATTCATTATTCTATGCTCTATATTTTTGAGCTATGAGCATCACAAACAAAACAATTAACTATTTTGGCTTTTGAAGGGCCATAACTCTGTAATAAGAGCTAAGATTCTCAAGAAGAATGCCAAGTGTGCAAGGTCACATCACGATAAAGACTACAGCAAGGTTTCCTGAATTTACATCTAATATTTTTTGAGCTAGGCACATAATTAGGTGAAAAGTGCATATTTTTTACTATTTCAGGGGCCATAACTTTATAAAAAGGGAGCGAAGCCAGCCAAATAATTAGAGATGTGCAAGTTTATATCATGATAAAGACTTATGCAAGTTTTCAACCTTGATATTAAATACTTTTTGAGCTAGGTGCGTCACAAGGTGAAAATGTACATTTTTGACTATTTTAGGGGCCATAACTCTAAAAATAGGGAGCTGACCCAAATGAAAAAAGAGGTACGCAAGTTCATCTCACGATTAAGACTCATGCAAAGTTTGATGAATCTATATCAAATACTTTTTGAGCTGGACGTGTCACAAGGTGAAAATGTGCATTTTTGACTATTTCAGGGGCCATAATTCTGAAAATAGGGGGCGGTGCCAGATGAAAAATAGGAGGTGCGCAAGTTCATATCATGATTAAGACCTATGCAAGGTTTCATGAATCTATATCAAATACTTTCTGAGCTAGGCATGTCACAAGGTGAAAATGTGCATTTTTGACTATTTCAGGGGCCGTAACTCTGAAAATAGGGGGCGGAGCCAGATGAAAGGTAGAAGGTGCGCAATTTCATATCATGCTTATGATTAAGACCCATGCAAGGTTTCATAATTCTATATCAAATACTTTCTGAGCTAGGCATGTCACATGGTGAAAATGTGCATTTTTGACTATTTTAGGGGCCATAACTCTAAAAATAGGGAGCTGACCCAAATAAGAAATAAGAGATACGCAAGTTCATATCATGTTTAAGACTCATGCAAGGTTTGATGAATCTATATCAAATACTTTTTGAGCTAGACGTGTCACAAGGTGAAAATGTGCATTTTTGACTATTTCAGGGGCCATAATTCTGAAAATAAGGGGCGGTGTCAGATGAAAAATAGGAGATGCGCAAGTTCATATCATGATTAAGACCTATGCAAGGTTTCATGAATCTTTATCAAATACTTTCTGAGCTAGGCATGTCACAAGATGAAAATGTGCATTTTTGACTTTTTAAGGGGCCGTAACTCTGCAAATAGGGGGCGGAGCCAGATGAAAAATATGAGGTACGCAAGTTTATATCATGATTAAGACTCATGCAAGGTTTCATGAATCTATATTAAATACTTTTTGAGCTATGCGTGCCACAAGGTAAAAATGTGCATTTTTGACTATTTCAGAGACCATAACTCTGAAAATAGGGGCGGAGCCAGACGAAAAATAGGAGGTGCGCAAGTTCATATCATGATAAAGACTCATGAGACTTATATCAAATACTTTTCGAGCTAGGCGCGTCACGAACTTCGGACGGACGGACGGATGCACGGACGGATGGACGCACGAATAAGACCAAATCTATATGCCCCACCACTCATGGGGGCGGGGGGGGGGGTGCTCAAAAACTTTGAGAAGATTTATCTTTTTGTCGCTAATTCAGTGTCCATTCTCACAACGGTTTACGAATATACATCTCTTATACGCATTTTAAGTAGTTGAATATTTTAATTTATAAGGTACTGTAGTTCTGCAAATTAGATGGTGTAACGTCATTTATCCGGATAATGTAGAATAATAATAAAATCTGTAAAAGATCCTTTGGAAGCAAAGAATGCAACAAGGAAGAATAATAGTAGACTCGGTTTGATCGAGTCTGTTGATGAGAAGTAATGAAATGTGCAACACCTCTCACGCCCCCTAGCACCGGCTTAAGCGGTATACGTTAGGTACAATACGTTATACGGAAATGATTTTTTTTATAAGTTTGTGGCAATCCATTAGTAAATTTATCAAAACAGCAAAGTTGCTATCTTATTAAAACGTCTGATGTGCCAATTAAGTCCAAATAAAGTATGGATATCAGCTTAAAATATGCGTATCCCTTTAAACATGGGCATATGCCTCAAAAACATCATATACCGTATGATTATTTACAAGTGGGAGAAGTTAGATCAAAATTTACGGACTTCCGTTATAAAAACTTGTATAGGGTTCAAATTTTTCAAATCAGCCTAGCAAAAAATCAAGCACACTACCCTATGTTTCTTATTTGCAGGATTTTCAGAAGTTTTGAAAAATCAAGGTTTAGGCAAAATCTAACTTGTAGTCAAGGAATTGATCCGAGTGTGCAGGATTACCTTAATTTACAAAATTATCAGATAAATTGCATGAAAACAATTCAAGGCAACTATTATTCGCTATTTAATTCGATAATCTGAAAATCCGAAGGATTTGTCCGCTTTTGTTATTTTTAAAAAATAATTCAGGTCCTTTTTCGCAAACCAAAAAATAATGTAGTTGCATTTGGGCTCTTCGTCCCTTTCCTCTAAAGGCCCTCCAAACATGAAGTCTGCATGCTCTTTAAAGCGTTATGTCTCTACCTTCACAGTTCATTCTGGGGCTTAGTCCCTAATCTAATTCCATCGTTCTTGATAGAATAAAATAATTGTTTAGTGAAACAAAATCAGAAGGGACCACTTAATGTTACTTTAGCTACTTTAATCCTTGAATATTAAGTGTTTAATTATTTTAGAATTAAAACTCCATGTCTTGGTATAGATATACTTTGACCTTCAAAAATGACCTATGGGCGAGTGCATTAACTAATGTGGATCTGGGGCCGTATTCATAAAGCATCTTAAGTATAAGTATAAGAAATTGATTATTTACTTAAGTATTACTTAGGTTAGAAATTTAGTTTACTTAAGTATATTAATTATTCATAAAACAACTTAATAAGTAATTCTAGTTTTTTATTGTGGACGAAAACATTAAAAAACAACATTAATTTCAGACAGATACAACATGCACAATTATGTTTAAAGTGCTTTTATCTGAAAACAACACTTTAATCGTACTCACCACGCTACTTTATTTTCTGACTAAAGTCATTTCTTACGTATCTTAAGTTTTGGCTAATTTATGGCTAGAACTTAGACTTAAGTTGAAAAACCACAAACTTAAGTAAAATCTTAAACTTAAGTCAAAACTTATACTTAAGATGCTTTATGAATACGGTCCCTGGTGTTCGGATCATCTCGTAAGAAAAAGGCATATAATGTAAGAAATTAACCGAGTTGCGATCAAAGACTGCACAGTGTATTTGTAAGATACATGGCATGTACGCAACCCTAAAAGAATTTATTTTTATTGAATTATAATTCAAAAAGTACGTATCATATCATATTGCCCGGACTTTAATATTTACTGTTTTGAATTATTTTTTTATATTTTATATTTTTTCTTAATTTTTTTCCATTCGTTTTCTTTTATATTTTGTCTCTCAAAATTTATTTCATATCAGAAAAAAATATTATTTCAGTTTACAAACAAGGTTAATCCTCAGATTTGCTGGCAGTGTCGGTTTCTGAATCGTCCTTTGAATTTTCAACGTTAATAACGACTGGTTCAGGAATCTCACCACGCGCAATTTCAGTAGACCAGTACATCTACTCTATCTTCTTAACATGCGCAATACAGTTGATCCAGTGTTCTCTGGTTACATATGCCAGCCCTTCCTGCATCAGTTCCTTGATCCTGGTCAAGCTGAATGCCATATTCTTCCTGGCAATATAACCTGAAATGATATATAAGTTTATAAGCATGTAGAGAATGTTTCGTCAACAATCACTGTCATATGAAATAGAGATGGAAAAATATTATGTACCTTTAAGTTTACCCCATATCAGCTATATCGGTTAAGGTCAGCATGGTAGAGTGGTAGTCGCAGAGCCTGGTGTCTATGCCTGGCGAGAATCTCATCCACTACGAAAACTGGTTATTGTTTGTGCTTCTTACACAGCTCTAGATGTCCTGGTTTGAGCACTGCCTGTGGGAAAGAGATCTGATGTCTCCTCAGCCATTCCTGGATGTCTGCCTTCTTGGTTGCTGAAGTGGGGCATCGATCTACGTGCACGTTGTGATACGACGCATTGTCCATTATAAGCACAGAATTGTCTGGAATGTAGGGTATTAACATTTCAGTAAACCATTTGACGAAATTCTGATGGTTCATCTCATGTTGATGAAGTATGGGCCTTGAAGATGAGGTCTGCAGCAGGTACGAATCCCACTTCGTAACCGACATGTATGATTACCATTCTTTCACCTGAAAATAGAAGAAAAAAAGCGGAAAAACATGATGGTGTGCCCAGCATTGCGTAGATCCTTAAGTTTTCTAAGGTAACGAATTCTGCTGAAAACAACATCTTGCCTCTCCATTAGTATTCGTCTGTTCACAGTACATCTAGAATATCAGTATTTCCTCTTGACAAGCTACTTCCTAAGACGATCTCTGCATCCAGTATAATCTATGCTGTCCTGTGCGTACATCCCTGCAATAGTTCTTCGCACCACACCCTGGTTGAAGTCGTCGAAGATGTTGTTATTCTTTGTCTTCTCATTCTGATGTCTGGCATCTTTCTCAATCTTCTGTGCCGTACATCTGCTGACGCCCGTGAGTGCAGAGATTCTCTCCCAGCACGAACAAGTGAAAGTTTCAAACCAGATTCCTTCTCTTCCATCCAAAATTTGTACACGTTTCTAATAATTTCTCTAGCGTCATCGCTATATCTATACACTGGTTTCGACATTGTAACTGTGGCATATTTTACATAAAGTATATTCACAAATTTGCTTTCACAAAATTGCACGTTAATTTCGTGAAAAAAGCTGGACATTATAAACTGTAGTTATAAAAAAAAAAAAATAAGTCCTACCTTTCCGGGATTCGAACCCACACCTACATCAAATACATGGTATGCGGCGTTCACTCTAACGTACTGTGCCAACGAGACAAGTTTAGTACGTCCGATTGTCTTTTATGTATAAAACATGTATTCAGTAAACTATAGCACCCCTTTACTTGGATTAGTTCAATATTAAAATTACATTTACGCCCGAATGCACAACGTATATCTATATAGTTAATGTATACAAGGGTCAGTATCAATAACTCAATGTACATGTTTAAGCAAACATGGGTTGTCTCCCATGACGCGAAAACATTTTCTAGTGGTAACAGAATACTTTGCACTTCTTCTCTCGGCTAATATATTCCACTTTTATTTCAGCCACATTTTAAATCACTTTAAGTAGATATAGCTGATGGGAAAGTAGAGTTACTTGATTGCTCGGTACCACATTGAAGGAATAATATTTTTGCAACGTATAGGCCCTAGAGGGAGAAAATATGTGATAGCACTAAATCGATGGTAGGTTTTTGTGTGTTATCATCCTAAGTACAAGTCTACCCTAATATAGTTTTCTTAAAATCGCTAAGTACCAGATGAAACATTTTAATTCAACTAAATGACATGTTCGTATTAGTCAGTATGACATTGGCGACACTTATAGAAAAATACCAATCGCAAGCACCACAAGTGAAAACTGAAACTTAATAATTTGACTAAACGCCTATTTATATACAATGATATATTCCATGGCGTTGTACATAATAATGATTATTATCATTATATAAATAATAATGACAACAATAATAACTAGAAAAAGCTTTTGTAAAAAAGCGCATGTCTCCCCCAATGCAAAGTCCTATAGGCAAGAAGTCAATAGGGGTCAGGAGCGAAAGTCAAAGAGACACTGATGGTTGGCTGCAATAGGGATCATCTACTTGGCATGTCCAGTCATCCCGCTAAATTTCAACACTCTTGGCCTAGTGGTTCTCAAGTCACTGTTCAGGCTCCTGTGACCTTGATCTTTGATCAAGTGACCTCAAAATAAATAGGGGTCATCTACTCTGCATGTCCAATCATCTTATCAAGTTTCAACATTGTAGGTCAAGTGGTTCTCAAGTTATTTCCAAAAAATGATTTTACATGAACAGGCCACTGTGACCTTGACCTTTAATAGACTGACCCCAAAATCAATAGGGGTCATCTACTCTGCATGTTCAATCATCCTATGAAGTTTCAACATTCTGGGTCAAGTGGTTTTCAAGTTATTGATCGGAACTGGTTATCAATATTCAGGCCCCTGTGACCTTGACCTTTAACAGAGTGACCCCAAAAACAATTTGGGTCATTTACTCTGCATGAACAATCATCCTATGAAGTTTCAACATTCTGGGTCGAGAGGTTCTCAAGTTATTGATTGGAAATGGTTTTCCATGTTTAGGCCCCTGTGGCCTTGACCTTTAACAGAGTGACCCTAAAATCGTTAGGGGTCATTTACTCTGCATGATCAATCATCCTATGAAGTTTCATCATTCTGGGTCAAGTATTTCTCAAGTTACTGACCGGGAATGGTTTTCAATGTTCGGGCCCCTGTGACCTTGACCTTTCAAAGAGTGACCCCAAAATCAATAGGGGTCATCTACTCTTTATGACCAATCATCCTATTAAGTTTCAACATTCTGGGTCAAGTGGTTCTCAAGTTACTGACCGGAAATGGTTTTCAATGTTCAAGCCCCTGTGACCTTGACCTTTGATGGAGTGGCCCCAAAATCAATAGGGGTCATCTACTCTTTATGACCAATCATCCTATGAAGTTTCAACATTCTGGGTCAAGTGGTTCTCTAGTTATTGATTGGAAATGGTTTTCAATGTTCAGGCCCCTATGACCTTGACCTTTGACGGAGTGACCACAAAATCAATAGGGGTCATCTACTCTTCATGACCAATCATCCTATGAAGATTCAACATTCAGGGTCAAGTGGTTCTCAAGTTACTGACCGGAAATGGTTTTCAATGTTCAGGCCCCTGTGACCTTGACCTTTGACGGAATGACCCCAAAATCAATAGGGGTCATCTACTCTTCATGACCAATCATCCTATGAAGATTCAACATTCAGGGTCAAGTGGTTTTCAAGTTACTGACCGGAAATGGTTTTCAATGTTCAGGCCCCTGTGACCTTGACCTTTGACGGAGTGACCCCAAAATCAATAGGGGTCATCTACTCTTCATGACCAATCATCCTATGAAGATTCAACATTCAGGGTCAAGTGGTTCTCAAGTTACTGACCGGAAATGGTTTTCAATGTTCAGGCCCCTGTGACCTTGACCTTTGACGGAGTGACCACAAAATCAATAGGGGTCATCTACTTTTCATGATCAATCATCCTATCAAGTTTCAACATTCTGGGTCAAGTGGTTCTCTAGTTATTGATCGGAAATGGTTTTCAATGTTCAGGCCCCTGTGACCTTGACCTTTGACGGAGTGACCCCAAAAACTATAGGGGTCGTCTACTCCAGCAGCCCTACAACCCTATGAAGTTTGAAGGTTCTAGGTAAAATGGTTCTCCAGTTATTGCTCGGAAATGAAGTGTGACGTACGGACGGACGGACGGACGGAAGGACGGACAGACGGACGGACGGACGGACAGGGCAAAAACAATATGTCTCCTGGGGGAGACATAATAACAGCTTTATTGTAACAAACAGTCATGACCGCACTCTCCTTTGGAGGTCATCGCCAGTAATGTTAATGGAATTTGTAAAACATTTGTTCAGTTGAGGTCTGCTACCAAACATAATAAATTCAGTTTTGGAAGTGTTCATTTTCAGTTTGTTTTTATTCATCCAGTCATTGATTATAACTGCATATCTTTCAAGGTCCCCGATCGCTTTTGATTGTGAAACCGTAGACTAATATGGATTTTGAAATGACATCAAAAAGAGTTCCAGCATAGGTAGGATACAGCCATGGACCAAGGCAACTGCCCTGGGACACACTGCATTCAAGATGGCGGTCTGCTTTCTTTTTCTCCATACAACTTAGAAAATCATTGACCAACCGAAGTAGCGCAGATTCACAGCGGTGGTATTTCCTATAAGCAGACTGGTTCTTAGGCAAAATATTTGATTTACATGTTTGATCAATATGTAAAGAACAGCTTTCTCAATAAGGTTTGATATAATTGATAAATTACTCACAGGACGATTATTGGAAAACTCTGGTTCAATAGATAAAGTGGAAACTCCACAGGTCGCTCAACACGACAAAAACGAAAATGTTGCAGGCTCGTTTTGATTGAGCCTGTTCATGAACGGTAGTGAAAATGCATGCTACCGTCCACGACCTCTAGCCCCGGAATGAGCAGAACTCAACACTTACACATGCTCAAACTACAAAAAGCAATTTAGAGACATCCGCAGATGTATTCAAACGGTGGTGAACATGGAACATTCAAGACCTGCTTTTTTAGCAGAGGTCTAACAACTGCGTGTTTGTATTTCACAGGGAAAACATCTTGTTGTAATTCACCAATTTAGTGATACTAGAGAGGTTCATCTACATGTGATTTCAGAACACGTGTTGGCAAAATATCTAACCTTGAAGACGTAGTTTTCGATTCATTGGTAATATTTTTCACTTAATCTTGAGTCAATTCAGTAAATTTGTTTAAATTTTGTATATCCTTTACTTGTGGTTCAAGGTTTTAGTATTCACTTAGGGACTGAGATTTTGCCACGAAAAAGTTAGCAAAGTTTTTGGCCAATAAATTATGAGACTCTCCTTGAGGCAGTGGGTTTTCAGATTTGGTACCAGTTAGTTCAGATACCAGTCCATACAGAGTCTTGAAATCACCTTTAGCGTTCTCTATCTTTTCACTGTGTGTGTTTCTCTTTTGACGTTTGATTTCAAAATTGTATTCATTTCTTACTTGTTTATACGACTCAAACTGATCTGTATAATGCCTCCATGTACGCTCGGACTTTCTAACTTGTTGCTTTAAGTGTTGCAATTTTTTATTGAACAACGGTTTGGGTGCTCTCTGAATTATAGTTTTTGTTTCTTTTGAGGGAGTGTGCTTATTCAGGACATCCTCTTTCTCCGGTTCAAACTCTTTCACAAACTTGTCTATATTCTGTGAATAAACATTTCTTGCACTTAAGTCGCTAGAAAATTCTGATTCGTTGAAATTTTTAAAGTTTTTAAATGACACGCTCCTACTAGTAATAGTCTCTCTTTTAACATCTAAGAGAACCTTAACAACACAGTGATCAGATAAAATGGTCCAGGCTCACATGAACACCATTAAGAGACTCAGTTATGACTAGACCCAATTTATGTCCTCAAGGAGGAACATAAGGGATAATAGAGAGTTTGAGATTTCAACCTTCGCCTTCCCCTTCAACGTCTCTTATGAAGTTAACGTATGAAGTTGAAGTTCGATTAAAATTTCTTGAGATTTCAAACTTTAGAATGAACCTTACTTCGTTTAATCCGTCCTTTCAATTTATCTGTAATTATGATCGTTTTTCTCGTGCATTTTGATATCAACGGTGAAAACGGTATTGTAATGCTTGAATATTTCTGAAAGTTTTTTTTCACTTTGAATTGGTACTTTGTACATCGAATTCCTTACAAGACGCGTTTTACTTGTAGACATTCATAAACAATGTACCTGATAAAAATTTAACCTTTTAAAAGATATGTTGATAACATGAGCCAATATACCCAAGTTATGAATACATTTAACAAGCTATATCATACGTGTTGGCATCATGACACTCTGCATGACTCTGTATAATGCTAAACATTCCGACAGCACAATATAATCGTGCCAAGTCACCAAGTGTCTAGCGAAACAGTCAAGAAATGTTAGGTGGAGACGGAAATTGTCGCACAAAATAACATGTAGGCATATACATGTATTTGTTTGAATATACTATTTTTATAAGTTAAGCATGTGCAGATCCTGGAATTTCGGTTAGGGGGACAACAACTTTAAAGAGGGGTCACCCATTTCAGGGGGGAGGGGGGTCACACCGAGTTTCAAGACCGATTTTCTTTGTAAAATGTAAGAATCAAAGGGGGGTGGGGTGACCAACAATGCCCCTCTGTCAGGCTCTGGGTCCGTGCATGTAAAGAATGGAGTTATCCCATACCGCTAACAGGAAACTTCTTGCATCATGATATCATAGATCTGAAATTGTCTGATACTCCAGAAGAATTTTCCGTCTTAATAGTACATTGTACCATTTTACGTTTATAATTAAAACGCAGCTGTCGTATAGTGTCAGACAAAAGCGGATTATTTTTATCTGGAAGTGAAAATAAAATGTTCCACCAAATGACAATCGCGCGTATATATTACTTATTTTTCAAGTAAAATGACTGTCCTGTCATGTGCCTCCATCCAGATTTCAGTCTTTGATGCCGATTATGTGGACAGATTAGATGAAAAAAGACTGAAGTTTTGACTTTCGTGATATCACATCTTCGGACGTCCAATACTTCACTTCATACGACAAAAGGCCCATCTAGTATAATCGATACCGCCTGAGGACACAATTATGCCGTAGAAGTTAAAGTTTGAACGAAATCTCAATGCTTCTCAAAACCAGTTGATAACTTCATACTTCCAGGTTCAATTCAATGTATTTAGTCAAAATTATTAGCCATACAAAACTTCATTATGCTAATACTTATTGATAGTGTCTCGCATCAAATTTAATCTTATTATACATATGGATAATCGAATAACTTAATAAGCAGAAATCCTGTAAAAAAGCTTTTTATTTCACATAGTTATAAAGAGAAGTCTTAGGCTTACTTGATATTACATGGAAAACTTTAGTAGCAACGTCTGATATAAATAAGATACACGCATATCGGTGACGTGTTACCCCAAATATATATGAGAGACGTTGAAGGGGAAGGCGACAGTTGAAATCTCAAACTCTCTAATGTCCTTCACGTACTCGTACCGTACATTTATCAAACAACAATCTTATAGAAATGCACATGAGCCGTGTCGACTCCGCAAGTCGTCATCAACACAAATAGCTTAGTTTATCAGGTTTAATTACCTCAATATGAACAGTATCATGTTCGCTTGCATAACATAATTTTATCAAAAGCGTTGAATACGGAAACTTCATCTATCTATACAAAAGGCTAAATTACGTTTGACGTAACGTCAACATGACGCATAAAGGGATATTTTCGTTTCGGGTTGAAGATCGGCGTGTACAATGGGCAATTTTAAAGATATCAGAATATATTTTTTAGTTTTATCATTTAAAAGGATGATACTTTTTGCCATGTTAAATTTAGCAGTTTGCATGAAAGCCATTTTTCAGTGGAATCCGTACAAAGAAACCCTTATATATATTAAATGGATGGATGACTGTTTCCATTTCGTCTGACTGACTTACCTCAGGTAAGATTTAAGACACGACCGAGCTAGGAAAATTGATGCAAACATTCATTTAATATACATAACAATTTCTTGTTCGCAGGAATCCTTAAGATCTATAGACATCACAAATAGCAAGTTGAATAAAAATGCCTCTAAAATACAACTACCTGTTTTATTCATAAAACATACGCGGGTCACAATACGAGACTGGCAATTTTATACATCGTTTGGTTTGGATCAACAGCCGTCTTTCAACAGTGTTTCATTTATTTAACGGCCAGCCATTAACATAACCAGTGTTCATGGAATCTATACCAGTACTAATTTGTTCTTTGCAAATAACTGCCGATTATCCAAATGAATGAGAGACGGAGAACAAATTATCTAAGGCATAGTGTATTTTATAGATTACAACGGAGAACATACTGCCCGCCCAAGGATCGGTCTCACAACTCCGAAATCCGTAGATCGGCGCCCTTCCAGTTCAACTAAGTAGGCTTGCACATTAGGTCATAAATGTTGGATGCATCACCAGTCTGAAATTACATGACTGACTTTGACAAATGCTTTGAATACCACATTCAGCAGCAATCAGTATATTATTTGAAATGTAACATGTCTACAGTTTTCGTTGACACTGAAAAAGAATGTCGGGCTTGTATGTGTCAATCTGTGGTTTTGATACTAGCGGATTAACTTCCAACGCTTTGGTTATACTTATATTTCAAAATATGGACAGGACTTTTGAAAGTATGCATGTAACTTGAACTTTAAAAAGTCATTTAAACGGTTATTCATTTTACGGGCGTTCGTATTTATACACGCGTTATACAACATAATTATATTCTTAATTATTCATACATTGTATTTACACTTGTCAATAATTAATTGATACATCATAAACCTTTCATTTAAAATTTATTATAAATATATTTGTACCCAATATGCAATATCAGCCAAAACTAGCATAATTATTTTCCTTCATTTTCGGTATGGTTTTGACATCTATTAAAAAAAAACATGTTCTTATTTCATTTTATGAATACATTATCTTCAAATAAAACAAAAAACTAACATAACCACATATATGAAGTAAGAATATATGCTCTTTAATGTATTGCAACTCATCTATCAATGCCTCTAATTATCATGACTAAATGCCAGTTATGCAATTGTCATGAATAGCTTTGAAAATCAAATTAGCTTAACTATGCGCTTAGAATTCAAGAATTAAAGTTAAACTAGTGGAAAATCAGTCTTTTTCTGTGCAATACATATTTTGGAAAAATATATTTGGACGGAGATCTCTAAAATGACTAATAACATACAAAAGGCTATCACATAGTTTCCAACTAAAGACATGTTATACCCTTCCAAAAAGAGCAATAGATTCATTTCCGAGGGATGGTACCGCTTGACAAAATGACTGGGTCTTGTCCAACGGTTAATATATTGATCTCTGTGTGGATACTTTAGACCACCCAACAGGAGTGCTGACTATAGTGTTATCTCCATAGTACAAAAATACTATTTATCAGCATGTAATGGAATTAATAATTGTTTAAAAATATCAAACGTACGTAACGGATATAACATTATTGAGCAGTTTCCGTTTTATGTACTGATTATAAAAACAAGAAATGTCTTTTAAAAAAAAGATAAAAGCGCATTTACTGTTAGGATTTAACCCGGGGTATTTGAGGCCCACTTCTTCAGTTGTGTCTTTACAATAAAGCCTTGATTTTCTACGCAGTTGAATAGTCTCAACACAATACTCTGGTGCGTAATGTTATTGTAGCAGACGGGCCTCAAATTGTCAACGTCTTTATTGAATAAAGGTTTATTGTTGTGTCAGTTTCTGACAGGTCACGAGGTTTTCGTTTTTCGACCTAGGCTAAGTAATTTTGTGTTTTGCTTTTCTGCCTCGATTAATCGAATCGAAAATATACGCACATACGCATTTAGATATAATTTAAACATTATTTTTGGGGATCAGTTATTTTTTTTTCTTTTTTGGTTGTGTTAAACATCGCACCGACACAATTATAGGTCATATGGCGACTTTCCAGCTTTGATGTTGGAGGAAGACCCCAATTGGCTCTCCGTGCATTATTTCGTCACGAGCGGACACCTGGGTAGAACCACCGACCTTCCGTAAGCCAGCTGGATGGCATCCTCACATGAAGAATTCAACGCCTCGAGTGACGCACGAACCCACATCGATGAGGGGCAAGTGGTTTGAAGTCAGCGACCTTAACGACTTGGCTACGGAGGCAACTCGGATCAGTTTAGGCAGACTTCTAATAATAAATGAGCAACACCCACCTGTAATCTCCTGTATCAGTTGTAAATGTGTTCATTCAGAACTTTAAAAAAGAAGAAATAGCTTGCATGTTAACCAAACAATATCTTAAATATGAAAATATGAACCTGAAATCCCTTGGAGCCCAACGTTTCGACTAATCGGCACAGACTAACATGTTATTTTTTTACTAACCTTCCCGCGCGTTTTTTCCATAAACGATAAGGTAGACATTGTAACTAAAAAATTAAAACCGGAATTTTTAACATTTTGACTCCAAATATATATTGCTAAGTGCATCAGATAATATATATACAATATTAAAATGCTGTGTGTTATTTTTTAAAAGAGATATTTACTCCAAAAAATTTAGTCCCCATAGCATTTTTGGAAATAGGATAGACAACTCCTGAATGACTTTCTCATCAAATTTGCTGATATAAAAATAAACTTATGTATTTTCCCGGGATACCCTCATTAAAGTCTGTTTCTTCATTTCATTCAGACATGGAATGTAAACAAATACAGGAACAACTTAACAGTACAAGGACATCAAACAACCTTTTAACCTTTTATATTTTCCTTCAGGATAGGTACACATGTTAGGTCATACTTGTAGTTAATAAACCAAAATGTAAAACAATTAATTAGCTCATCAAAGAAATGAAGACTAATAACTTCACAATATTTTATTACCTCCCTTCATTATATTTATCATCTACATTCTACATATTTTTTATGGAATTACCTCCCTTTATCTCAAATAAGCTTTCTTATATTGCAATTTAACCAGTCAGTATTTTTACCTTAATTTTCAGACAAATAAATTATATTTTTTTAATCCATGGTAAGATGAAAAGCATAAATTATATTAACGAATACCATTAAAAGCATTTATCACACATGAATGCAAGGTATACACAACAAATAATTTTGAGCCTTGTTGCCAATGACAATGTTGAAAAATATGAAAGCTCAGATGGCATAACAGTGACAAAAATCTTTTTAAGTTAATTTAAGTTAATAATTCCCATATTAACTTATGACTACAAAAATTTAAAGTATGTTGTTATTCCCATTTCAGTCCAACATATCTAAAGAAGTAAATACTACAAAGACTGTATATCAAATTTTTCAGTGAAAATAAAATTCCACCAACATATTTTGTTCTTATTTCTTTTATCTTGATTATGTAGTGTACTTATCTGGAATGATGAGATATTTCGAAATGTGTATTTCTTTATTCGCCTGGATGGAAAAAAATAAAATATATAAACAAAACAACCATTTATACCAACCAAATTGTAAAATACAAAAGTTTCTTTGATGTTAGTAATTATATGTTGAGACATGAAAACAACATAAAATATCAACATAAAATATAACTAAAAAATTGTGGAACATCATTTGTAGATTAGATTAGACTGTATTATACAAATGTTTATATGAAAATATATGACAACACTGGTTAAATAGAATATTAGTTAACTTATGGTAAAATGTTGAACTGCTTTAACATTAATCTACAAGTGATGAATGAGTTCATCTTACCATAACTTTGACATTTAATGTACATGTATTATTAAGAAAACTATAACATACAAGAAATGACACAAAGACAGTATAAGTTGCTGAATGACTGGGTCAATCTCCACCACAAATACTATGAAACTTAAAAAGTCCAATTAAATGTGTTTCTTTAAATTAGATTGATCACATTTTAACATTTCTATGAATGCAATTGTTAAATGCTTACTTCTTACATGCATGCAATAATGGAAATAAAAAATGATTTAACAATATATGTATACAGTCTTGTTATGAACACATTCTGTACAGATGATAATACATAGAAAAGTCAACATATTTATTATATGGGTCCATCTCAGTTTACAGCTGGTGCATGGCTGTCTCGCACTTGAATATACATCATGCAGCACAGTTGGGGTAAATTCCATTTCACATGACAACACACTTGTAGCACTTCTGGAAATACAAATGTAAAACTTTATTACATAAAGAGAATAAAACATGATAGTTTTTAAAACAATTATAACATCATTTTAGACATTTGCAGATATTCTAATCTTAGAAATATATTATCAAGCAGCAAGTCAGGTAACTCTACAAATTGACATTTTGTCTAATTTCAACTTGTCTAAGGAATTACCTGTTTTAAGCAGCAAGATTGTGTTGCTACTTGGCTTGCTGCTTTATTTAAATTTTACATATACTTAGATCCACTAAATGACAAGTTATTTAATAGGACTGTCTGAAAAGATTGCATATTCTATAACATTCAATCTACATATTCAATAAAATGGTGAAAACAATAAACAGATAAATCTGATGATGTTCACCTATGATCTCACCTAAAAGCTCCAACAACAACCTACAACCTCTGATTAGTATATGATGTAATAATGATAAACTACCTAAAGTGTTTTTATATAGCATGCAAAAACAATGAACTTGAGAACTGCCAAAACTTCACCTTATGAGTAATATATGTTCACTTTTCCCCTTGTTGAAAGTGTTGTTCTCTTAAAGCATTTGAAATAATAGATATTATAAGTACAGTGCAACCTCTGTAGAGCAATACCCTGTGGGATATACAAATATTTTAGTTATTTTGAGGTTGTTGTTCTGGAGAAGTAAATTTGATAGTTATATTTCAGCTTAGGGAAATTCTCATGATGTTGTTATAGAGAGGGTTTTGCTTCAGAGTGAACTACTCTGGAGAGGTTGTACTGTGAAAACTGCTTCAAACTTCATCTCCTTCAACTGAGCTAAATGAAGGAAAACAACAAAAGATTTTCCAAATTTAGAATTTCCTTGTTTACATTTGACATTAAATGTTAGGCAACTATGCAGACATATTTTTATGTGACACAATGCCGCCTTTAACTATCTTATTCCAATGAACAAATTGTCAGTCTTGACAAAATCATGTTAAAAAAAGATCACAGTAAAAAAATTAATCCTAATCATTTTATGTATATTTCAAAATCAGCTTTACAGAAGTCATAAGTGACAAAAAAATTAAATTAAATTGTTGCCTTTGTGATGTGCAGCACTGGTCATGCCTTTGTATCACAATAGTTTACCTTATTTATATCTGTTACTTTTATCATAACGTTTATGTCCCTTCTGCACTAACCATTGTCTTCAAGTTCTGAAATATTGTAAAACATTAATTCACACACATTCATAAAACTGCTACAATATACTGAAATTTGTATTACAATATTTATTATCAAAGTACATGTTCATTCTATTTTTGAAACGTTGACATTACAAAGCTATCACACATTTATTACTAAACCATATCTATTATCATTATTTTGAATGGAGATATGTACTTAGTAAATTGAGGATACACAGCTACAGGAAAGAAACGTTTATGCCAGGCTGACATAATTGAGGGATACACATAGCTACAGGAAAGAAATGTTTATGCCAGGCTGACATAAAGTCCAGAAGGTTCACATCTTGTCAGGAATGTCAGTCTTATAGCTGTCTTGTACAGTAATTTCAGAAGCAAGAATTTAGCCATATAGCATATAAATGCTTTGAGACCTTTGTTTAACATACAAAAGCATAATACCTCCTGCATTTTTCATAATGGTAACATCTTCTTGGACTGCCACAGGGTAAGACAGGTCAAACAACTGTACATGTACATACTCAAACTTTTCCCTACCAAAACTGAAAATGAAAATTATACAACATTTGTTTTTCCTTTATTTTTGTACAAAAGATGACCTATGCATTTAATACAGACTTTTTACATTTATTAATCTAAATATATTAAAATTAATAAAATATCTCATAACTCATTGTATGATTAAAATTATAATCATTAATAAACTATATCAAACATGAACCTGAAGTGTTCTAATTTATAAAGCTGCAATTAATATTGAAAAAAAATGCAACTATTGTATACAATGTATATTAAAAAAAAGTATCATGAACCTGATAATAAAACAGTCTCAGTTCAAATGTAATAACACATGCCTGTCAGAAAATCAATGTACGTTGTACTTTAATGATATCATCATACATGAATGCCATCAATAAACTTCATATATAACAAACTATACCACTATGTCAGCCTCTTTCTTGTTATTTCTACAGTTTCCATAGACAGACTGCAACTACATGTATCAGACACTGTAAGTAAAATATACAAATAATCATTACACAAGAGAATTTTTCATGATAAATAAAGGGAGTTAATTAAATGCAATCTGAGAATTTTTGCTAAACATAAAGGGAAGTAATTATCAATAAAATGAATGAAGAAAAATGCATATATAAGGGAGGTAATTTAGAAAAACAAAATTCAAATGTCAGTATAATGATAGTTGACATTGACAATTACCTATATCAAGTATGCATAACATAAGAAACGGCAAGCACTTGAAAAATGCATAAAATTTCCTTGCAATATCAAGAATATTTGACTGTATGTAAGGGTTCTCTACATGCTGTTATACTGAAAAAAACTTTAGTCTAAATATAGCTTAGATCTATTTATATCTTCAAAAAAAGGAAGTCCCAAATTTCCACAGCTATTCACAGGCTGAAAATTTTAGGTACTAATATCAGCAAAGAGGTTGATATCTATACTTTTAGATAACTATCGTCAAAGGTAGGGAAAAACTTACTGGAAAGGCATAAACTTCTGATCTAGTCATTTCAATACAATTTCAGCTCATTTGCATATAAGAAGAAATTTACAGAATTCCCCCTGTTTCTCTTCATTTTAAAAAAAATCTGTAAGATGGATATAAACCAAAACATTCTCCTATGTGTCAGATATCAGATATATATTTCAACAAAAACTGTCAACTTACCTTGTTTTTAGAAGAAGACAAAATTCCAGCAACTTTCGCTTTCGGCAAAACTGTACCGGTGCACACATAAAAAATCTCAACTGTGATTTTCAAAATAATACAGTCAGACCACAATTATTTCCCTTGAAAATAAAATGCTCTAGGTAAATGCCTAGATAAGGTGAGTTTTCATTGGTCCATTGAGACATGCTTTATTTGTATATTCAGTAAAAACAAACGACGGTGCCGAAAAACAGATACAAATGTCCAACAGGTCACATTCAAAGAAAGCAAGCACATATTCAGCACTCAAAACGATCATATGAGGTACGTGTAATCACCGACTGGAAACAGTCACCTATACAATTCATAATAAAGACTCAGAACAACATCACAAAGCAATGAAAGACATTTAGGCTAACCATTCTTCAACAGACTGATCAAACAAGAGCGTTCCTAATTTTCTTGAAGTATTTGTCATATTGCAACTGCTTCATCCGATAACGACAATGATATCAAGAGAGAAAAACAAAAATACAGATTTCATGCACCAAGGTACAACGTGTTGCGGAACAATTGGATCTATAAAAATGGCAATGCTTCGGACGAATAAAACATGTTGTATTCATTTCTTAATTTGTTGTGTTCTAAATATGCTGTGTGATAACTGACAGTATGACTAACTTCAATTGTTACGCTAAAAATATTTTGTATCGATAATCATAGAGTATTTCTTGTTTAACCAATTGCCTGCTAAATTTCTAAAATGGACTGTCCATCAAACAATTTGGGCAATACCATTTATTATTATTAGGGGTGTTCACCGAAAATTTACTGACTAAATAGCGAAACAGTGTAGTCTGCACTGGTCGCAAAGGCAGACTCACTTGCCACCAGCAAGCTAAAAGTTAAGAGTAGGTCATCATATTAAAGTTCTCTTCAATTCATGTTTAAACCTGGTGAAGAATATTATATCCTTTTTGTCGTTGAAGTGATTTGAATTACCTTCTTATCTAAGGCCACTTAACGTTTTGCCTGAAAAGTGCATGATTATAGATATAATAAATGTGAATTATATTGATTAACTGATTGTCAAATATACACTAAGATTTTGTTAAAAAATAATTTTATCGATAATCTGAGAGTATTTTTGTTTGAGTAGGTCCTCGTATTAAATTATTTCAGAGACAGTTCCCTACCATTCTTGAATAACCCTGTTAAGTATATTACATTCCTACTGTAGTTGAAGTGAATCGAATTACCTTTTTATCTAAGGCCACTTAGAGACGCTCGCTACAGTTTCGTAATTTTTTTCTCAGTAATAGATTTTGATGAAATGTTTTGTATTAAAAGATCATGTTATGATGTATTGAAATGTGAAATAAAAATACTAGGTCACCAGCTTTGTTTCAATTTCATTTGCCCTTAGATATAGTGCTATTTTTAACATGTTTCAGAATTTCTATAATCCTTAAATATATTTCAGTAAAGTACAATAATCAGCATGAATTTGATATATTAGCATTTTTATAACGGAAAACAATATACCTATTTGAAACATGCTCAGAGAAATAAAAAGAAAATGAATTTGCGAAGAAAGGAATACTTGTTCAGCAGACCCGAGGGCTATTTTTGCATATTTTTATCAATTTTAAGTTGGTTCTTCTGTTATTTTATCGAGTTTCACATATCAGAATTTAAACAAACTCTCCACATACCTTTGGTTATGTCTACCTAATCTAAAACAAAAAGAAAATTGATAGGTCACTATATTAGATTTCGCTAAAATCAAATTACAACGAGGTGAGGTGTGGCGGGCATTTATACAACGCAGACTGGTACGAAATACTCGTCCAGTGTTTGAGCAAATGACTTTGAGATATATCAAACTATCAAACGGCAGATTTCTTAATAAGCGGATTTTAAGGTGTTTCTGAAGTATTTTGATGTCATGAAAGTTTCGCCTTTCTCCGAACAAAACCTATAGTTTACGAATACGGATGTACGGTATGGGTACGGTACGGGATTAGAAACAGCTGTGACTCAATGCAGAGTTGGAGCGCCGGTATTAATTACAGACTCCAGTATATGTCGGATTGAAGCAATTTGAACTAAAAGTACTTTAAATGTATATATGATCTTTAATGTATCGCAACTCATCTATCATTGCCTCTAATTATCGTGACTAAATGCCAGTTATGCAATTGTCATGAATAGCTTTGAAAATCAAATTAGCTGAACTAAGCGCATAGAATTCAAGAATTAAAGTTAAACTAGGGAAAAATCAGTTGTGAGCTGTGACTCAATGCAGAGTTGGAGCGCCCGTATAAATTACAGACTCCAGTATATGTCGGACTGAAGTAATTTGAACTAAAACTACTTTAAATGTATATATTTTGTAACCATGGTGATACTTACTCTAACCTCTAGTCAGTATATTATACATTAAATGCATGCGAACATAAATAGTTGGCGCATTTTTGCCGTACGCGACATTAGATAATCACTTCCGGGCCTGCGCAGAAAACCGGTACAACTCTGCATTGAGCTACATTGATTAGAAACACAACCAAATTGGCACGGTGTTAATATAGTCCCGTCTAAAAAAACTAACGCGAGCGCCTTTAACGTTTGCCTCAAAAGTGCATAATTACAGATATAATAAATGTGAGTTACATTGTGTACAATAAATCAATTGACTGAGATTTATGGTAGAAAAATCTGCCGAATACATATCCTTTGCCTACTCTCCTTTAAACTTTTAATTGTGAAAAGAAAGTATGTAAAGTAAAAAAGCCTAAGAGGAACATATTATTAAGATGAACATATTATTTCTGATTTCTTACTTATAACTTCGTTTGTCTGTTCGGAGTTAAACACCGTTTTCAGCAGTATGTCAGTGGCGTAACGGCGGGCTATTAACGTAACTAGAGTTCCTGGATTCTGTACCAGTACAAGCCCGTTTTCAGTAAGTAACCGTCACCTTCCGGTCGAGGACGAATGATTTCAGACAAAATGTCTTTCATAAATTGGCCTCATCCGAGGATCCAACTCAAGACCACGCCATTCTTAAATCTGCGCTCTCCCTATTGAGTGAAAAGAATTAGAGATTCTCAAGATTCTCCTACTAACACACTCTTATATTGTGACACATGCATATTGGTGTCGAAGCAAACTTATAAAATAGTGCATATTAATTCAATAAATGGTGTAGTGGAACGATATTGTAGTTAATGTTGAATTATCATAAGTCACGAGTTTAGATACTGTACAAAACACAGTAGCTCTAAACATTTATATTTGATATTATGATAAACATTACCACATTCAGAAACTAACAAGAGCTGTCACTATTGGTGACAAATGCAGGCCCAAGGACCCAAGAATGCTACAGCTGTGAGCGCAAAAAATCAAATATCATTTTGTAATCTTGACCTTGACCTAAGAGGCCTGGGTCATAAGCGTGACGCATCTTCTTAATATGGTTAACATTTATGTCAAATTATTTTCAAATCCCGTGATAAATAGCAGAGTTATGGACAAGACAAGACAAGACAAGAAACAACACTTTTGACTTCTAAGTGTGACCTTGACCTTGGAGCTAGGGGTCTGGGTCTTACGAATGGCACCTCATCTTATAATAGGGAACATTTATGCACAGTTATTTCAAAATCCTTTTATCAATGGTAGAGTTATGGACCGGACAGGAAACAGACCATGTTAACCTTTGACCGTTAAGTGTGACCTTGACCTTGGAGCTAGGGGTCTGTGTCTTGCGCATGACACATCGTCTCATTATAGTGAACATTTATACCATGTTATTTCAAAATCCCTTTATGAATGGAAGTGTTAAAGCCCTGACAAGAATTTACCGGACGCACACACGGACGGACGGACAGTGCCTTCGGGGGCATCAAAAATTGTTAGGAATTTATATTGATAACATAACTTGGAATAAAAACATGGATCATACTCTCTAAATATGTTACAAGAGAGTCTTTAACTGTATATTATAATTCATACATTCGTCATCTATTTGATAAAAGTTTTACAGGCAGATGTTAAAATAGCAATATTTTGAATTTTTATAGCGAAGGTGCTCACTGAAATAAATCATAAACTTCTACGTTTCGCTTAAAATGAAATTAGACAGGTTGCGACTTAAATATGTACGTGCACACAACTCCTGATTCATAATATTTTGATGGAAGTAATCGGATGAGTGCATGTTGACAACTCTCTGAATGTTGACACTTTAGACGCTAATCAAAACAAATTATACACATACATATAAATACGTGCGCGTACATTGTGTCTCAAATCATTCGTCCTCCACCTCTTATAATTCATGTGGGGAAGTTGGCAGTTACTTGCGGAGAACAGGTTTGTACAGGTTCAGAATCCAGGAACACTGGTTAGGTTAACTGCCCGCCGTTACATGACTGAAATACTGTTGAAAAACGGCGTTAAACCCAAAACAAACAAACGCGTACAAATATGAAATCAGACTACACTTTTTGTATCCCATGAATATGAATCAAAGGGTACTCAGTGCAAAGTCTCAACAGACGCACACACAAACAGCGCTTAACCCAAAACAAACGATCTTTCGAATATTTTAACATTTTTCGCATGGTCACTCTTATTTATTGAGTTTGACATGTTTCTTAATTTAGGTGATTTGTTTCATAACTAATGTCTGTTGAATGTAAACAACATCTTTATAAAGCATGATATTTCTTATTAGCCAAGTTGCTAAGTAGTTTAACCAGTTTCGTATTTAAAAATATTAAGCAACCACTCAATATCTATGTAAATGCAACATCATCATAGTTGTTCGAATAAATAGTACTGAATGTTATGTTTAAAAACAGACATTTTCATCATAAATGTATATGTATACGTACATGCACGTGTACTACCCGTTTACAGTTGGACACTACGCTTCCCTCTTTGATTGTGTCTTACGGAAGAGGAGGAGGACTCTATGATAAGCAGTTTTTAAATCCCACCAGGACTGAACTGTTTTGATACCTGACTTCCGGCCTGTTTCGTCGGGCCCTTAAGGTTTTTCTCTTGTTGCTCTGTCTTCTGCAAAGACATTGAGTATATACATTTTTGGTTCTTATGGTTTGCTTTTTATATATTTATACAGGAGCATTTTTGTGTTTTACATGCAATGCCTTTTTGTTTCCATTACGTGTATTAGAGATTGGTGATAGGACGTAAGTAATCCAAGGTTAGACTTGCAAGCTATTTAGGGTATTTATATTATTGAAGTATTGCAAAGTCCATTAATATGTGTACACAACAGCTGTAAAGTGGTAATATCACTTTGTAATGAGATAGATTGATACGACGAGTGTCGTTGAACAGTAATGGGCTACTTTGTTGTGCTTGTTACTCTGTTAAATGAGATATTGAAGCGAAACATGTACAAGAGGTGTCCCATTTATTTTTTAACACAAAATAAAACGCAATAATATTACCATAAATTTCATTTCATCGTAACAAATGCTCAATATGAGATCCGTGACAGCTGTATACGAGACGAAGCGTTTAGGCAATGATTTAAAAGTCTTTATTTATTGTTTTTTGGTCAAGTTTTTTTCCATTTACCCTTAGGCGCTCGTTTAAGGCCGCTCAGGGTGTTGTCAATTTCTGTAGTCTTCGTTTCAGGATCCTCAAAATTCCGAAATTCATCAGGGCGGCATCGCGGAACTTAGGCATTCATTCCTCAGGCTTAGCGAAGTTCACTTTATTGTCCTTTAGGAACTGCAGGGTGTATTTTTTTGAAGTATGTCTTGATGCGCTGTAATGATGGAAGACCATATTCTTTGATCCCCCTGGAAAAAGACTAGGTACGTCGTCCTTCAAAAATGGCTTCAAAACCTTGTCAATATAATATTCATTATTGACCTTTGTCCCTTCGTCGATGATTCGAAACTCCGTTTTGCATTTATACCACACGCCTGTCCATGCCATAAAACCAGTGGCAAAAGAATCTCTCTTAACGTACTTCAACTTGTCATACGGATCTTCACATTTTCTAATGTAATACACTCTTCTCCGACCATAGTAAAACATGGCTTCATCAGAAGTAACATGATTTTTCCATCTGCCATTACGTAGCTTGAGATACAGTCGCCAAATCGGGCGCGCCACTTCTTGATCTGAGCTATATTCAGCTGATGTACCTTATACGTTTTTCAGAGTTTAGCCTCTAACGTTTTGGTCATTATTAGATATAAAGTTCCTTTAGATATACATAGCTTGGATACAATGTCCCGATGGTTCGGCGGATTCACTTTCGAAATCATACGAGCGGCCTTGTGAACTACGTCAGGTGTGGCCGCTGTAGGCCGTTTTAGGAACTAGGTAATACTGGCCCCTGCATTAATCACACTTCGCTGTAAACCAACATTATCACAAATATTCTTTTTTCCCCATAAAATGCTATGCCCCATTTATTTCAATGTTTTCTGGATACTTCTATATGAATGGTTAGTCCTCAGAAGACCTAACACCACAACCTCAATTTTATCCGATATTATATGTTGTACCGTTTTGACAATACTGACATACAGTAAATGTGCATTATCTATCTTATAGAAACATCGAACCTCTAGGGTAGAGTAGAGACCGACTCTATAATCACGGTATTGGCTAGTACACCAATCGTATCTTCCTTGTTGAAGAGCTGAATTCTGCAAACTCTACGACGAGGTAGTGTTTACTTGTTCCTTGCTTTTCATCACAGCGCTCAATGTACAGGGAAAATGTTTTTATATATTTCTAGGGCCGATTACTTTACTGGTGGGAGTAAGTATCATTTACACAACAGCCTACCCTTCCCTAGAGCTCCGATGTCAATCTGACTAAAGTACTTGATCTTCTAAACGAAGATCTGAGAACGACCCATTCACATTCGTCTTCTGTATATTTTGGATTTCCAGTATTGCTATTTTTATTTTATCCAATCAGACGACTTGTTCGAATGTCAAAGAGTAAGAAAAATGTGCAGTCATTCCAGGGCTCGAACCTGGGACCCCTCGCTTACAAAGCAAGTGGCCTACCGACTGAGCTAACCGGCTATCTGATACATTATGACATAAGAATTGTAAATATCAAAAGTCAAGGCTACAGGTAGATTTGCAAGATGTTGTAAGTTAGGCTCTGATTGGCTAGCGAAAGGGTCGTCAGAACGAGGCAATGAATAGGTCGTTCTCAGATCCTATGCGTAGCGTAATAGGATATGTACTTTAGTCAGATTGCTCCGATGTGAACTTAAAATGTATAACAAACTGTTCAGAATAAGTAGAAGTGTCTTTCAAGAGAAGTGTTATGTTTAGAATTATAATAGATTTTCTCTTATATCACATGTACTTTGTTCGTCCACATTCTGTTTTGTAGAAAATATAGAACTTTCTTTACAAAAATATTTTTACATTATGTCTATACTTATTGTATGCCTAATATATTTCTCCATGCACTCCAGGTGTTAAAACTGTTTCAATTCATGCACATTTCAAAACGTTGCAATAATTGCAAAATGAAAGTGAAAGTAGAGCTGTCAAAATGACAAAATACTTCTATGTTCAAGAAAATTATGTAACTTAATTATATCGCATTACTGGGAGTACCCAGATAAATATGTTGTACACACAACCAAAACAAACTTAAAGAAAAATACGTTTGAAAAAAAGTTTGATATTTTCTACAAAACTGAACGTTGACAGCCGAAGTACCTGTGATATTAAACAAAATAGATATTCCCAAAACAGTCTTACCTTTGAATAAAGTATTCTTTCTTATACCCCAGTCACACATACGGCGCGGATAGCTACGTCTAGCTACGGACAGAAGGTGTCACCCCGGTATAGAAGTACTTCCGGGTCGTTGTATCCTAGAAAGTAGTTCTTTGAAATTTTGAAGTTCCCAATTTAAAGCTATCCCTACTTTGACATGTTATATTCCAAATGTATTTATTGATACTGTGTACATTTTTTGTCATTTCTGATGTCTTTAACAGTTGTTTTATGTGTGTTTTTCAGGATTACATTTCTGTGCGGAAGGATTAAAAAACTACACCAGACTGGTGGCCATGACAGATGTCAGTGGGAAATTTAAACATGGACTAGATACTTTGATGTGTAGCAAAAAAAGTTCATCGTTGATGGTGGTGTTTTTCTGTGATATATCGACTGGGATAGTATTACTCTTTAGAAATACAGAGCTGTCAATGCTGCAATTTTGTTGTGAAATTCACAATCCATGTCCAAAAGTGCTTGTTTTACTATACAGCACAGAAGGAGAAATTGTACTGGGCCGACACCTATATGGCAAATTCAGAAAGTGAAATATCTCAGCAATCATAGGGTTTACAGTCATGAAACTTCACACACTAGTAGCTGATAACAATACAAATCAGTGGCTAAAAGGATATTTCCAAGGTTTGTGAAATTTTAATTTTATTTAAATTTTAAAAATTCAGTAGTTGAATTTTCTTTGAAATTTGAGTAATAGTTGTCTCCTCTTGATTTGTCAGTCTTCTACTATAGTGCAAAGACACTGAACAAGCAGGAAGCTTTAGAAAGGCTATATAAAAAGAAGACACATAGTTTTTCACTTTAATTTTAAGAAAAAAAAATATATAAATTTCTTAATTTTTAAAAAAAAAAAAAAAATCTATTTCGCATAGCGTCTCTTTTCCGAAGAATTTATAAGTATTTATATGTGAACATGTTACATAGTGCCGCAGTAGACCGTGGATGAACAGTGTCGTATGTGTGGAAGCTGTACGGATGGGTTTATAAATGAGGCTATAGTCGGTTTCGTAACAGGAGTCGGAGAGACTGATTGCTTGTCGGGCCTGGATCTCGAACCGGTCACGGTGTTATTACACTGATGTTAAAGCCAGTCAGCAGGCGTCTCATATATGATATAAAGAAATTGCGTGAATGTTCGTTCCCTTGCGTATGAGACGCATAACTAATATTACACGAAATAATTATTTTTCTCATTTCAGTCAAATTCAATGTGCTACCGGCATTTTGGCATTGAAGGACATTGCTTACCGGTGTGCTGAGTGCATTTGTCGGCATTAGTAATGTATAACAAGTTTTCTTTACACTGACAGGACATTGGTTGTATTACACAGGGAATTACATGGAGGTTGCTTCAGTGTGATAAAATAGTTGTTGTTGTTGTTTGTGTATTATTTTACTTATTTATTTGTTTTTTTCAGTTTAGAACATATTCCGAGCTTTCAGCTTCAGCCCGCATCAGGTCGTCAGATACATTCTGCCTTGAATGGGATGCTTCTATTCTGATTTGCTTTTCAGGTTTACAACGCAGGTCTGTGTTACTAAGAAAATATTTAACGGGGCTGATTACCTGGGTCGGCCTCGTGCAGTTTCCTTTATATGTATTTGTCCTGGTACCGACTGGAAACACAACTTGACGGTATTTGTATTTCAGTTTTGCTCGATTCATTCTACTTCATTCTTTAGATAAGAATTTTCCTGTTGGGACTTTTATTCATGTTTTTCTGTATGTTGTTTTTTCATAGCATTTATGTGTTTCAATTCTTTTAAATGTGCATTTCAGATACTTTGTTGTCTGTGCTGAAAGAGGTTGTCTGGTAATACTTATTTAAATATTCTTTTCACTATTTCAGCTAACATATATGTAGAAAATTATTCAGTTGTAGTGTTTTAATGACAGACTTCCTGTAAAGTTCCTGAACCAGTTGATATCAGAATGATAAAGAAATGATAGATGGTACCAATCTGTGGATATTATGTCACTTTTTCTATAGGTGTTCCTCGTATGACTGGGAAATACAGAGCTGTCAATGCTGCAATTTTGTTGTGAAATTCACAATCCATGTCCAAAAGTGCTTGTTTTACTATACAGTAAAGAAGGAGAAATTGTACCGGGCCGACACCTTATACACCCACAGACTAATCCTATCCGCACCGTACCTCAACGCACGGACATATCCGTATGTGTGACTGTAGCTTTACTCTGAACATTTCAGTATATTCATTATAAATGGTAATTGTTTATGATATATAAATTTCCAAAATTAATATTTACCTATCGGATGGTCTCCACACACTTTTGATGAACCTTAACCAAATCGGAAAACCGAAGCGTAGCCCCCGAGTATAAATTGTTTACCCGAGAGTTTTAATGTTCTTTCTGTTTTGTATCATAGCCATCCATATATGGTAGTTGTAGGCGTTTCACATTGCCATATACAGCAGGTCAGTGGGTACTTAATATCCTTGCTTTACAAATGTGTAAAGCCCAGGTAAAAAAAAAACAATGCTAGAGCAGAAATCAATAAAATACACTTCGCTGTCTACTGTTCCAGACACGCTGGCATACTTTCCTACCCAACAGTGCGTAACTAGCGTGCGGGTATCAAATACCTGCACACTTTTAGTTACCGCACCCTGTATTCATTTGTTAAGAAAAAACACCTATCTAAGATACAAATGACATTGTGTCTGAAATCATTAGTCCTCCACCTCTGATTCATGTGGGGAAGTTGGCAGTTACTTGCGGAGAACAGGTTTGTACTGGTACAGAATCCAGGAATACTAGTTAGGTTAACTGCCCGCCGTTATATGACTGAAATACTGTTGAAAACGGCGTTAAACCCAAAACAAACAAACAAACAGGTCGCCCAACACGATATAAACGAAAATGTTACAGGCTCGGTTTGATTGAACCTGTTCGAGGTAGTGGAAGTGCAAGCTACCGTCCACGCCCTCTAGCCCCGGGTTGGGCAGAACTCGACATTTACACATGTTATAAGTATCAGACTGTAATTTACAGACATCCTAAGATGTGTTCATACGACGGTGCACATAGAACCTTCATTTATGCGCAGAGTGCATTTTTCCATGAAAAGCGGGTTAATAATGGTTGGGCACTAAACTAGAAAACAATGGGCAGAATTAAACAAACTAGAGTCCAGTAGCTCTAGCTATTCTTTGAGGCTTTTCTCTGACTTAAAACACGGTCCTCACGAATAAATCGAGATTGCCGTGATATTATATAATGTCTATAATATTGTGCTCTTTGAGGCAAAGACAATTCATTGATTTGTGTCTCTGTGCTAAGTAAAAATAACAAGTCAAATAGATCTGAAATTAGATCGCATATAAATATTTATTGCAATTAAAAGTTTTTTTTTTTACACACTATTGATATTCAGTGCTGATTCTTAGGAAAGTTTTGAACATATCTCGTTTTGTCATATTTATGAATGATTTGAGGTACCTTTACAAAAAGTAAAATTTAACCTGGCCGTATGATTTATGTATCAATAGTTGTCCATGCTTTGTTCGTGCTGAGTTTGCAGTTTATATAAATGACGGGCCCAGGAGAAGACATTCTAAAATGTATGTATGCATAATGTATTTTATATCATTATTGTAAAACAATCGTTTTTATCTCGTAATTACGAGATATTTTATCATTTTTTTTAGAAGAAAATTACCCCGTATTACATTAGATTTTTACTAGTTATGACTCATATCTCGTTATTACGAGAAGATATTTTGTTATTACAATAAATAACATCGTCATTGCCATAAACTTGTACTGTTAAATTAAAGCCAAATTTTCTGGTAATACCGAAATACTGAAACGTGCAGCAAAACTTTAGGGAACTTAACGTTTTTCTTTTCTATTTTGTCCTCGTAGTAGAAAGGTGAAATTATACATTTCTGGGTAGGACTGCAACAAATGTCAGTGATGGCAAAAAATAAACCAATTTTACACGGAAAACTGCATGAGAAAAATAGGACTGCAGCATTTGAAAAAGAAAGGAAAATTATGTTTTTTTAGCTCGACTATTCATAGAATATGTAGAGCTATAGGACTCTATGATAAGCAGTTTTTAAATCCAACCAGGACTGAACTGTTTTGATATCTGTCTTCTGGCCTGTTTCGTCGGGCCCTTAAGGGTGTTTCTCTTGTTGCTCTGTCTTCTGAAAAGGCATTGAGTACATACGTTTTTGGTTCTAAATGTTTGCTTTTTATATATTTATACACGAGCATTTTTGTGTTTTACATGCCATGCCTTTTTGTTACCATTACGCGTGTTAGAGATTCACCTGGTGGGGATTACTTTTATTTACACTGGCCCGTGTCTTTGGAACATGGTGGGGGTAAGATTGAGGTTAGGTGCGCACCATAAACCGGTTTAAGTTCCCCAGTGGTGTTTTTGCCACTGACCGTTCCAAGGCGGTGCCCCATTGTGTTCCTTTGTTCGTTTTGTCCTAATGTGTTGGCTTTGTGTGTGTGCGCGTGTATGTGTATGTGTGTGTGTTTGTGGTGTGCGCGTCTGCGTGCTGTGTGTTTCGTTTTGGGGAGGCTGCGTTTTTGGTACGTGGCATTCCCTGTTTGATATTTGTCTTTGTTTTTTGTTTAATTTTGCCCATTGTTTTCTCGTTTATGATCCATCCATTATTTTATCCGGGGACCATGCGCCCATCCATTATTTTATCCGGGGACCATGCGCCGATTTTCATGGAATCGCTATCTGTACATCATTAAAGTTTCCATGTGCACCGCCATATAAGTACATCTGCGGATGTCTCTAAAATACATTTTGGTACTTATAACATGTGGAAATGTTGAGTTCTGCTCAACCAGAGCTAGATGGCGTGGACGGTAGCTTGCACATCCACTACCGTCCATGAACAAACCAAGCCTGCAACATTTTCGTTAATGACGTGTTGGGCGACCTGTGTTTTTCCACTTTTTTAATTTAATCTATGAGTCTGCGTCTGCGTCAGCGTCCCTATTTGGTTAAGGTTCATCAATAGTGTTTGGAGACCATCATTCAGATGAATATTACTTTCTGAAATTTATATCTCATAGACCATTACCATTTATAATAAATATACTAAATTGTTCAGAGGAAGTAGGAAATACTTTATTCAAAGGTAAGATGGTTTAGGAATGTGTATTTTGCTTAATATCACATTCACTTCGACTGTAAACGTTTTGTTTTGTAGAAAATATCAAACTTCTTTTTCAAACGTATTTTTCTTTAATTTTGTTTTGGTTCTGTGTGCAACATATTAATCTGGGTACTCCCCAGTAATGAAATATGGTTAACTTACATACTCTCTTGAACATAGCAGTATTTGTTTTTCATTTTGACAGCTCTGCTTTCACTTTCGTTTTGAAATCTGCATGTTTTTAACATTTTCAACACTGGGAGAACCTGAAGAAATATGTTAGGCACACAATAAGTATAGACATAATGTCAATATATTTTTGAAAAGGAAGTTTGATATTTTCTACGATATAAGAGAAAATTGATTATTCAAAACATATTACTTCTCTTAAAAGACACTTCTATTTATTCTGAACAGTTTGGTATACATTTTATGAAAAACAAAGGCTTATGATGGCTAAAAACATAAAACAAAAATTCCCCTGAGGGGCAGTTTCAAAACACTTTATATGAACCTTATTCACTGTGATAAATTGACTTACACTGCACAGGTTCAATAACTATTTTGCGTTTGTATAAACGTATGCCCCTTTAATGACTTAGACATTTTTGACTGAGCTTTTATACGTAAGTAGGTATTTCAGTACCTACTAATAGTGATTTTCAACTTAATTCGACGCGGACTGCGGACTGCGGACAGCGGACTGCGTACTTACAGTAGGGGTTTTCTCAAAATATTTAAAGGTTCGCAAAAAACGAAACATACTTAGGGTATATATGTTTCTTTTACCTATGTAGTAACATTTGCCTTCATTGTACAAATGAGTGTATTGTGATATAATTATCTGCTATAATACAATACATACGTTTGAAAATATATGGATAGTGAACAGGCTACATTTAAAACACGTTATCGCAATTTTCAGATGTCAGCTAAATACTCTGTCCCATTTTACTTGCGTTAAGCAGGTTCTTCAATTATCCGTATGCTTTAACATTTTGTTCTTTTTTTATTTTAAGACATTTCTGGTGTTACTTAACCCTCGTGCGAATCAAAAGACATGACATGTGACGTTTCAAACAGACTGTACTACGATAATACTTTACCATAATATGTTCGTGCATTAAAAATACAACTTGAAACATGGATTTGAAGATAACGACGATTCCTGGTTTTAATATGTGTCCGTACAATTCCTACACTAGTTTGTCCAAGCAGCAAAATATAATTGTGAAAAAAAAAATTAAAACATTCTGAATGAAATGAACGTCCGTTTAATTTTTGTGGCATAGTATAAATACCGTGTTCTCATAGACTTCTGTACGAAAAAGGTCATTGTTTTCCATTAACTTTGATGATTGTATATAATGTTCGATAAAATAGAAGTTTTACTTAAATGTTTTGAATGATTTAGTTCAACACTTTGTCTAAACATACAGGAAGTTCTCATACATGTAACTTTCAACCCCGTCGAAACGAGATCCCATACATTACCATAATTTAGTTACAATATTCTGAATTAGTTATGTATCAGCACGTTTGAAAATAATGAAAATAAAAAAAATAGCATATCTGATACATTACCATAATTAAGCGACAACTTCTTGAATTAGTTATGTACCTGCATGTTTGAAAATAAAAAAAGGCAATTGTCATAATGATTAAATCTGATATCAGAATTGAAGGTTAAAATGTAAATGTTAAGTTTTAAAATTTACTATCTTAAACTGACTACTCAATATAGATTATCAGTCTCAACTTGAATTTAAGTACCATTAAAACTGGCTGTCAAAATGTTTTAAATAAATGTCAATTTAAAACCCAGCGGAGACCGAACATTGTTTTGTGAAAATTAGGCATGGGACGCGTCCAACGTAAAATTCCGATCATCATGTATACATATGTTATTTGTAAATACTCGGCTTTGGGGAACTTGGACAAAGATTTAAACACATGAAAACTCACGGTATATATTGGTTTAAAAATTTTTATCGCATAGTGCGGCAATTTTCCTTTGATCTTTGCAGCATGTTATACATAGTAACACACATTATTACTACAAAACTGTGCTGATATCTTACAAAACTGTTGCGATATATATCAACACGGAAACCTCTATGGAGTTTCATAAGAAAAAAAGTGTTCCGATATATATCAGCACAGTAAAACTGTTCCGATATATATCGGAACACTTTTTCTCTATTGAGGTCCTATCAAGGGAGTATAATTTTTTCCTTTCAAAGAAAAGATGATTTTAGCTCCAATTTACAGTTCACAGAGAAAGAATTGTCACAAACACCTACATTTATAAAGTAAAAGAATAAATAAACTAGAATATTTCAAAAACTTGATAGTTATTGCCAAATTCAGAAATACATGAAATATATGAAATTCTGAGATTTCTCAAATGTTTCTTTTTCTTTGATTTTTTTTACAAACAAAACAACCAGTTTTACAATATGTCTGGCCAATGAAATGCAAAGATTTAAAACCAATGCAGAAATTTGTTGGGTGCTTTTATCTGGGGAACACATTTTCTAAAACAGAAGTTTTAGTGTTTCAGTCAGCGAGGCGCAGAAAGGGAATCAAAATAGTAAAAATAATAATAAACAAATTTAAATGAAAATAATATATAAATTTTAATGATAAACTATGCGATAAAACAGTTATAATATGTAGTGCTCGTGTGTTACCAGGATATATCAGAGCTAGGGGTACATCTCGTTATTTTTCTCTTCACATATCTGTCTCGGCCTACCGGCCTCGACGATATGTGCAGAGAAAAATACCCTCGATGTACCCCTAGCTCTGATATATCCTGGTAACACACTCTCACACATACTATAACTATTACATAATGTAGCCATCTTTTATGTCCCGATAACGTGACCGGAAAACTGAATGAATTCAGTACCTTTTAAAATGAATTTGTAAGGTTTGAAATAGTTCAGAATATACATGTATAATACCAAGTAAGACATTTTTTTTACCGTGGTGCATTAAACTTTCACACATCGTATCGTGCATATCAAAAATTGTGCGCCGTACAATTGCATTTCAGCGACCCGAGTGCAACAGTACAAAACTATGTTTCCAAAATCACTATATACATTTGTTGATACCAAATATTCAACTAACTTGTAACATATGTTGTTTTGATTCCCTGATCTAAAATAGGCAAACCTCTTGCGGCACAGGGGAAGAGTGTCTGTCTCCTTAGGTGTTCATTGGTTCAAATCCTTGATTAAAAGGTATGTTGATCGTTGAATTAATAGCCGTTTTCACTGCTAGCGAATACTGGCTAGAACCTAACGAAATTGGCTACAAGCATATAAATAAGTTGCTACACTTCAGATAAAAAGAATAGGTTTGCGATGTCTTGTTTATAAATACAGTAGTCGAAAGATTTGAATAGATGCATAAATAAAAAAAGGGTATAAAAGGTAAAAGGAAAATTTTTATAAAAAATGCGCCCACGCTGTAAAGAATGCTTGTAAGACAATATACATGTATATCGGTAATTCAAATATACAATACAACGGATATTAATAAATCTTATAACTGTCTTTTCTCGGATAATTTAAATGGAAAAAGTACTACGACATAAGAACCGGATGCTAAATATGCCACTGTTCAGTTATGCATATACAGTTTGAGAAAACCCTTATAGTAAGTTCGCAGTCCGTGGTCCGCAGTACGCGTCGAAGTAAGCTGTAAATCTCTAACGGAAATGGATTGAGTCGTCACACACTTGTTTACTATTCTGATCTGATATGCAGTGCTCAGGTGTCATAACTCTACTTTGCATTTTTTCAAATTTATGCCATTTTTTCGACCAAGCAGTCGTTGGTTAAATTTTTATAGGTAAGCTGGTATCTCAGTACCCTCTAATGAGAAAGAATTTAAACTTGCACAATTGTCCCTGTCATGAGCTGATATGCATTGCACAGGTTCCATAACTCTTTTTGCAATTTTACAAAATTATGGCCCCCTTTTCGACTTTAATATTCATTCAATTGACAATACTGTTGAATAGTCGAGCGTTGCTGTCCTCCGACAGCTCTAGTTTTTACATTACGTTGCCTATTTTCATCTATTTTCGAATGAAAATACCATACCAGGTTTATATCTGCGATACTTTTCTATTGCGATTCAGGAGTACACAAAGAGGACTTTACTACTTTCTATAGTAGTCGCAACTTGACCGCGATGGTTGACCTTAGGCTGATTATTCATATCGATTGTTTCATTGTAGAAATGAAGGGTGATTAGCATAGCCATGTATATTTATATGGAATTAGTTTGCATACAGTGCAGTATCAAAGTGTGTATACTTACATTTGATTAGTTAAAACTTTCCAATACACTACTTTATCATTACACAAATTTATATTTCCACTTTCACATGCAGCTCGTGTTTTACGTACACTCCTTTTAAACAATAGATTGTGCCTCATTATGTATTATAATACAAAGGTCAACCATCGGGGTCAAGTTGCGTCCACTATAACGGTTGAAGGTTTAAACTAACATTCAGTAATTACTAATGGCACATTGTTTGATTTTCATTTGACTGGTAATTTGTGGGGCGATTTTGGTTAAAATCATACGTCCCCCTTCAGCGGTCTTTTTTTTATTGCAGCTACAAATTCTGAAAAAAATCGTTGCAATTTAGGTGGCAGGGGAGCGGTTTCGTAGTTTGGCCTCGGTCGATTTTCTGTATAAACAGGACAGGGTAGATATAAAGGCATATCTATCTTACTGGTTATTTATCATTATTAATTCTTTAATATATCTGGGGAATGAGGAACGGTTAGTGATTCTACATGGCGGGTGTTTTAAAATTCCTAGCTCCGTACTTCCGGTTGAGGCTAAAACATAAACGTCAGAACAAAACGTCGGTCAGACGCTCGGCTGTCATCCATCTACTTTTTTTCAAGTGAAAATTAGGGAAATAAAGTGGTGGTTGGGAGACACATTCCACACCACCTGGGTATGCATCTATGTTCGCACTATACATATATGCTACGAAATTGGATTTAAAAATATAAAATGGATGAATGGCAGAGTTCAACGTGAGGCCCGGTTAGGCTAATTTTGGTCTATAAAATTTGGGTGATTGGGCCAATTTTCACTACATCTGGCATGGAAAGCGACAGGTGCATAGGACCGGAGAGCCGTCTTTATGTAGTCTATAGTATCTGCAATGGTCCATAGTAGTTTCAAAGAAAAATAAGCAAAAACGAGATTTCTATGGATATTTCAACACTGGTACCCACACGTCAATGTGGAATTCGCAAATCTACACTCCCCTGCCACCTTATATTTCGAAACTTTCGAATTTCATAGGTTGATGTACTCACACCTCTCAACGTACAAGGTTGTAACTATACCTGTCCATTATCAACCTGTACCTGTCCATTCTTAAAGTATCCATTATAATGGACAGGTATAGTAAAATAATCGTGTGTATAGATCAGTATCGGTACAATAACCTATATAATGGACAAAACTAACTAAGGATTACATCACAACCGTGTTTTAATGATATATATGAAAACAGGCCACGTGATGTAGATAATCGAATAGTCGTATTATAACATTTCCACTAAAATATCGCGGACGTCAGACTCGTTAGATACAGTTGGTAGATATCTTTTTTTTACCTTTTGTTTTTATTATTATTTCAATATTGTCTTAAGATATTTAAACTGTGAAAACAAACTGACAACATGAATTATCGATTTTAATTTGAAAGGGATTGACTGCTTTATTCTATACTGAACAGCAAAAGAAACTATCCAGATATATAACTGGTATATTTTGAAATAAAAAAATAATTTTTCAAATTTGAATTGTTACTTCATACCAAAATTACACTTGAAGATCTTCACATGATAATTTTTTAAAAATCAATCAACCGTGAAGTCAGTAGTCCCGCAGTAGCCGTTTGAAAGGATATTATCTTCTGTACGTCAGTTGCATTGTAACATTTCAATTGGGCGCTAGCGCTAAATTTGATTTAGTCGTGCGGTGCAACCAACAATATTTTTTTAACTTTATTCTGTTTTTCGAGTTAGCCAATTATCAATATTTCCAATAACATTAAAATTTCACAAAGAAAATTGTTAATTACACGCGCACGTAAATTTCGTGTAAAACGGCTAGTGTGGGACTTCTGACTTCACGGTTGATTGATTTTTTTAAAATTTTACACTTGAAAATCTTCAAGTGTAATGTGATATGAAAAACACATGTGATTTATATATGAAAGGTTTTAGATAAAAAAATACCCCAGTTATAAAATTGGATAGTTTCTTTTGCTGTTCAGTATATTTTAACTACATCATATATTAACTGAATACGGGTAGATCGCGATATAACATTTGTCGACTGGATGGATTGTACAGCTACAACGTTAAGTTAACAACTTAAATACATTTGAAGTATGTATAATTATTATTTCAGAATTAATTAATTATTAAATAACAATAATTATATCAATTTTCATAATTTTTTCTATGATAGTTAGTACTTTTGTTATTATTATTATTATTATTATTATCTTTATTATTTTCAGAACAGTTCATAAACGAACGGAATGACTTTAATAAATAGACGTTTTGAGCTCTGACGAAGGTTGGATTTAATTCAGCTTCGGAATTCTGATGTTAAGCCGGTGACGACAAACCGTTTTTGACAGGATGCGGTCGATTTCCTGCTTGAAATGGCAGTTTAAGAGACAAAATGTGCACGATAAACTCCACAAGAAAACCTGTGTTAACAATGAAACAATTCATGGGATATTGTTTTTATTTTTCATTCTAGGATCTTTTGGTATGTTATCCGAGCGCCCGAAAGCAAATACATGTACTAGAAGAAAGAAAATGTAAGTATACATGTAGATCAGTCATACTATTACATTTGTGCATTTTGCTTATAAATCAAAATTAAATTCTAATTAATAAGAAAAATGTTTGAATACTATTTCTTTAATTGCATATTGATAGAATATAAATTTAAAATAATTTGCATCATTCGTATGATGTTGATAAAACAAATTTAAGCTCATCATCGGGCAAGAAAATAATGGGGAGTAGTAATATATAAATGTTCCATTAGAACTATTTTACACACTGAGGTGTATGATATTTATTTCTTTTTGTATTAATGGTTCATTGACATTTATTCGTTAATTGGCTGTATCTTTAAACTTGTTTACTTCGTCGTTTCCTGTTAAATTCCGCCATCTTTTTGTTTCATCAGGAACATTGTTAATTTATGCACCGACTCCGAATTCTTCAGCGACTTTATACGCTGGTTTTCCACAATCGAGCAATTCATGTTTCTTGTAATAAGCAGACTGAGAAATTTTGATGCTTTAACCATTGCAATACTTTGTTTTCGTTTTCTTGTATATATAATACCCCTAACGTTCATTGACATTATGGATGTTGCCATGATAGACCAAATGAATGGTACTGAAATACATTTTCAAAATTGGAAACGGTTATAGCTAAAAGGGTAAGGGAAGTAATCTTGAAAAGCACGTTTATGAGCAGGTCATGGGTTGTGCCCTGTTTCAATGCCTATCTTATATCGTATAATCATTCTTATATTAGACTGATAGTGTAATAAGGTTATCAAAACTATACTTTTAGGTATAGATCGATTAAGCTATTAATGGTTTTACTTTTTCCCTCTTTTCCCGCTTTTTTAAAAAATGTATACAAATGTGATATACGCAGATCACAAATCATGGAAGTTAAATCCAAATTATTCAAATTTTAAATGTGAAAAGATGATAATCATCATTATTACAGAAATAAAAGATACATATTATACCTAAATTAATTAAAAAGATACATATTATACCTAAATTAATTATAGTTACACACCGTGGCCTCAACGCGAAACTAGTCTATCTGCTTCTATTTCTATATACACATAGACTAGTTTCGCGTTGAGGCCACGACACACATATACATGTATTGAAGTCAACTTTTTATATATTTCCAGGGCTCAAGTTTTGATTGGTCGAATACTTTACTGGTGGGAGTAAGTATCATTTACACAACAGCCTATCCTTCCCTAGACCTCCGATGTGAACTTCCCAATAGTTAAAACACGGTTGTGATGTAATCCTTTGTTAGTTTATATCCGTAATATAGGTTATAGTACCGATACCGCTCTATACACACGATTATTTTACTATACTTGTCCGTTATTAACATGTTATTGTCCATTCTTAAAATAATGGATACTTTTAAGAATGTACAGCTACAGGTTAATAATGGACAGGTATAGCAACAATCTTGTACGTTGAGAGGTGTGAGTACATCAACCTATGATATTATTTAATTTAGTTGTTGTATTTAGTTCAGTTTACGTCTTGATTTCTCGTGGGTGTCTTGTCTGCAATTTTTCTTTCCAAAATGGCGACGTCCATACTGAAAATGACAGAAAATTAATAACAAATAAAAGTGGTAAGAATTCGATCCTATTACATTCCTATCTACTATGAAAAATAAGATTAAGCTGAAAAATTGAAAATTTAAGTAAAATGAATTTCTGAAAAACAGCCTAATAGTCTGGAGTTATACTTAACAAAACCTACTTATTAACTTAGACTAAACTTAAAACAAGTTAAGTATTATTAATAGAGCTGTATGCTTAAGTAATTCAAACTATACTTAAGTAAAGGTAACCAAAACTTGAATGAAAGATGTATAATAACTGAATTTATACATTTTAGTAAATAAAAACTATACTATTGAAATATATGTGTAATTTCAAATTTATATGACCATATATTTAAATGTATCAATAGCAAAAATGAAAAATTCTGACACTGATAAATCCTAACATGATTTTTGAGAATTCAGCTGAAAAATACCTGAAAAAAATATTTGTCACACAAAACAACATAAATTCATTTAATCGCTTCAGTCAAGTTCTAAAAATCTATCATAATACAAGTCAACAATGTCATGCATGGCCCTATTTCTTCTCTCCTCTTCCTTTCCTTCTTCTCTCGTCTTTCCATCTCCAGCCTCTTCTGTTCCTTCTCTTCCCTTCTCTCTCTCTATCCTTGCAGCCGTCTCCTTCTCTTCTGCAGTGGACAGTCTGGGATTTATGGTGCTCCCACTTGATTTATAGTATGCATTTAGAACTCTGTGTTCCTCAGACAAATGTCTGGCCCCTGCATGGTAAGTGTGCCGGCGAGTGTCATATTTTCTAAGGGAAACGAATCCACACAGTATACATTTAAACACAGTTTTGCACGGTTCATGTGTATTAATCCAGTGCTGGTTAAATTTTGTATATTTGTTTGAAGTACTGTGCACAACCCGACACTGGACAGGTGTCCCCACCAACATTCCACAACGGGCGTTCATCGTCTGGTCGTCTTAACTGAGCCTGAGCCATTGGTAGAAGCAAATTGTAATTTGTGTGGATACTGAAATTAATACGAACATTAAGAACTTTTTAACTTTATATTAAATATATGTTAACAAATTTTTTTATATATATTTCTATACTAAAAGGCAGGTTCCTAGAATTTTATCTTGTGATTATTTTCATTTGTTTTATTTTAACCTTAAAGTGTTTTATTATGGACGTGTCAGTTTTATTAAGTTTATCTCAAAGTTGAATTGTTATAAATCTATTTTTCAGATTGTATATTTCTTTATGAAATGAGCTATAATATTCAGTTTTTCGACTAATTATGTATACTATACACAACATTTAATTCATAATTTAAGGTATATATATCTATTCATTATTTATCCATAACTTATTTATTAACAAAGAAAGACAACTCCATCAGACTTATAGACTGTTCAGTAATACAAAAGTAATCTTTCATGAACATCTCAGTTATCTTGAAAACAATATATACTTCATTATTTATGCATGTTAAAGGTCATTTTACACCCAACTTGATGTAATAATGATTCTCCCTATTGTTGGAAGTTAGCATTAATATATACAACTTACAATTTTACCAACCCATAACTTAGGTTATACATTTATTATATTAGAATAAACAAACATTTACTTCAACAATACTTTAAATTTCATCAATATATATTTACAAAATAATGATAAAATATGTTTTTTTTATGGCAGAGCACATTTTAAAAGTTTGATATATAAGTGTAGATAACTATTCTACATCTGAATATTAAATGTTGAAAGTAATCAACATAGTGTCATTAAAACCAGTATGTAATTATCAAGTGTTAATTACATTTAATTATACTTAAGTCTTTACTGAGGTGAATAAATTTCACGAGGCTTTACTTGTCTGTCTCACCTTGATCTAGGGGCAAACGGTATACTTTTGTGAGATTCGGGCTGATTGCAGTTTTGAGTTTGAGATTCAGAACTCAAGTAAGTACACTCTGACTCACAAGTTCCTGTCTGATCAGCAGTAATTTCATCTTGAAGGAAAACAGTCTGTTTCACCCAATTTCGAGGGTATTTTTTCCCTTCAAATATCTTTAATTGATCTACATGTACAACAATGAGTTTACTAAGTTCAGACTTTTGAATTTTGTATGTTAAATAAGTTATCCTAGGTAACACTAGATATGGACCTGTCCAACCAAGTCCCAATTTCTGATTTGCAATGGGAGGGTACCATCTCCAGACCCAATCACCCTCGGAACATTCTCTAGGTTTTAAACCCCTGTCATAATATCTTTTCTGTCTATTTGCAACCAGATTTATCTGATCATAGGCAAAAGAGTAAGACTGTTTCATTGCAGTTTTTACCCATTCTACATATTCAATTGGGCATTCTGTTTCTGGCTGACCTGGCGGTTGACCTACCATTAGATCAATAGGGCTATCTACCTCACGGCCTAACATTTAAAGGTTAGGTGAGCAACCAGTACTACTGTGTAGAGTTGCACGATAAGCTGCCATGATATAACACAGATGGTCATCGCAATCTTTTTGATTTTCTTCAACAGACACAAACATAGACAACATTTGAAGCACAATCCTATTGGCTCTTTCAATCATTCCGTCCGATTTTGGATCGTATGGACAAGTTCGAGTCTTATCTATATTCAACAGTTTACAAATTTCAGAGAATAAATGAAATTCAAATTCTCTCCCTTGGTCAGTGTGAATTTGTAATGGGAATCCATAGTGTAGAAACACATTTGTAATCAAAATATCAGCAACTGTATAGGCACTATGATTTGGTACAGCAAATGCCATTTTCCATTTTGTGAAATAACAGCCACAGACAATAATATACTCATTATTTTGTTTAGTTAAAGGAAGAGGTCCTAAAATGTCTACTGCTATGAATCTATTGGACGGGTGGCTCTTATTTGCTTTATTTGAGCTTTCCCTTTACCCGGACCTGGCTTACATTTTGCACACAACTCACACTGGCGTACCCACAGGGAAATGTCATTGGACATTCCTGGCCAGTAAAATCTGCGTTTTATGGCTTCAATAGTGCGATCCCGTCCCAGGTGACCTGAATACCTGTGATTATGTAACTGATCAAAAATGAATGACCTGATCTTTCAGGAGCTACTAATTGCAAAACAGTATTTTCAGAATTATCATAAGACTTATGATACAGTAACATATCCCTGATCCCTAAAACTTCCCATAACTGCCAGAGTTTAATTACATCCCTATGTAAATATAGCAACCGTGATTTTTCAGGTTTATCTGAACATTCTCTTTTAAGCCTGACAATTTCGGAAATAGCAACATCCTTAGACTGCATATCAATAAGTTCCTGATTAGACCAATGAAAAAGCCGGTTTGGTTCTACGTCTTTTGGTACGTCATACTGTCCTTCACTTACATCATTTACACAAGTACAGTGTGTATTTTCATAAGAACTGTGTATTTTCTCATAACAAGTTTGATTTGTATTATCAGACAGATAATTATCGGGTATTATCTCAGACTTCTTACTCGTTGCATGCTTATTAGGTACTCCGTCCTTACAGCTTAATGTTGACAAATTTTGGCACAACTTTATGTCAAACTGATTTTGAGACGGTTTTGATTTTGATTCATCATTTAACCTAACATTTTGTGTTTGAGTAAAGCTATTCTCACATTCAGGACAATTTGTTATTTTGCATGGCCTTTTTATCCGGCGAGTAATGCTATCAGCATTTGAATGTTTCAAACCTTCCCTGTATTGAATATCAAATTCATAGATACCCAAGATACTGATCCATCGTGCAAGTAAACCTTCTGGCTCTTTAAATTTCTGCAAATATGTCAGACTTTTGTGATCTGAACGTATAAGGAATTTTCTACCTAGAAAATAATGTTTATAATGTTGTACAAAATGAACAATTGCCAACAATTCACGTTTTGTTGTACAATAATTTTGCTGGGCTGGATTTAATACTTTACTTCCATATGCAATTACTCTCTCTTGGCCATTTTGCACTTGCGAAATAATTCCAGAAATAGTATCTGCACTTGCATCAGTATCTAAGATAAATTGACTGCCATTTTCTTCTGGAAATGCTAATACTGGAGGATTGATCAAACAGCTTTTCAGTTTTTCAAAAGCCTCATTTTCAGATTGTTCCCATTTAAATTTTGCATTCTTGCGTGTGAGTTTTGTCAAAGGTAAGGAAATTTCTGCAAAGCCTTTTATCATTTTCCGATAATAGCCGCAGATTCCCAGCCATGACAGAATTTCATGTTTATTTGTCTGCGTTGGCCACTCTTTGATACACTGTATCTTTGATGGATCACATATTATGCCTTTAGCAGAAACTTGATGACCTAAAACACTATCTTTGTCTGGAAAAGTTTGCATTTAGCAGGTTTTAATTTTAGATTTGCCTGTCTAAATCTGGTTAACACTAAACGCAAATTTTCAAGTGATTCTGAGAAAGATTTGTCAAGAATACAAACATCATCAAGGTATATTAGACATTTGTCAAAGCCTAAACCATTAAGAACTGTCTCAATAAGTCGCTGGAAAGATGCAGGCGCATTTTTTAGACCAAATGACATGACCTTGAAACGGAACTGTCCTTGACCTGGGATCCTGAAACTGGTTTTATGTGCATCAAATTCATTTAACTTCAACTGCCAGTAGCCACTTGCTAAGTCTAATAAATGATAGTAATGACTGTTAGCTAACTGTTTCAGCTATTCTAGGTAAGGGATATGCATCAAAAATAGTAACAGAATTCAAGGCCCTCAGGTCAATACAAAATCTGATTGTGTTATCTTTTTTCTTACCAAATAAATACCAGAAGCCCATGGAGAATGGCATGGTTCAATGACATCTTTTCTAGCATTTTTTCAATTTCTTGATTTACAGATTCTTGTAAATGTATGGGAATTCTCCTAGCCTTGCACTGTACAGGTTTAGCATCACTAATATTAATAAAATGTTCTGCTAAATTGGTCTAGCCTAATTTTCCATCAGGACCCACAAAAACATCAGAAAAAGAAGTCAGTAAATTTTTCACTTGTGATACTTGATCTTTGCTCAGATCTTGGGTAACAGACTGAAGTACAGGCATTAGATATTCAGGTAATACACTTTCAACATGCGATTGCTGTAAAATTTCCTTGTCATTCTTTTGATAAATTTCAGCTATCTGTGAAACTGAGCCTAGAATTGAATTTGTTTTTAACTTTACAGGACAACCGTTTACATTCTTCACAGAAAGAATTGTTTTATTTTCATTGACATCATTCAAGGATCGTGCCACAAAAAGTCCTTGGTCAACAAATTTCTGTGGAGTGTCAAAAATATTCAGCCTATCTTTACAGTTTCCATTTATGTAGGCATGTATAGGCATTTCTGACCTAGCCAGAATAGTAACTGTCTCAGCAACTTGTATTTTAGCGCATGAAATTGACTGATATTTATGTATTTTTACTTTGTCAACCTTAGTTTTTAGTAAACGTTTCGGAATTTTCAGGCAAACATTGTATTCTTCAAAGAAGTCCATGCCTAAAATACCAATAGTTTCTTCGATTTCAGCAACTATAAAGTCAAAACAGAAAATAAGATGTTCAATCTCAAAATTAAGAGTACATTTTCCAGCAATTTTGAGCCTTACACCATTTGCTGTGGAAAGAGGTACACTGACAGACTCTAATTTGGGTTTATTTTCAAGTCTATTATAGCAGGTACTTGAAAGTATAGAGACAGGGCTTCCAGAATCAATGAGCATTCCACCCTTAACTTGCCCTAGAGCAGCTTTTACATAATAACAGGATGTTTTGTCTTTATTCTGAAAGTCTGAAACCAATTTGTTTTTTTCTTGGCCAAAATTATTTGACGAATTTTCAAATAACTGTGTATCGACCTTGTCATCAGAATTTAGTAACGTAAAGTACTTTGTTTATCTGGAGCAGAACGATCTGCATTATGACATTTGCTGATCGGGAGTAAATGAACTACATTTTGACCCGACTCATTTTGATGATGTACTACATTTTGACCGTTACTTATTAAAGTGGGTCGCACAGAGTGCGCTTGATTGTCTAAAGTAGTAGTCGAATCCTGTACCGGTAGAGTAACAACAATTTCCGGAATTTTTCTGTTCAAAGTTACTCGCTCATTTACAGTACTTGAATAAACTGGTGTTACCGGATTTGTAACTTGACTCAATAGGATCTTATCATTTTCACAAATTTCGGATGTGCTAACATTTATAACTTGTTTTACACCCGCATTTTCACATGTTTGTTGACCCCGTTTTTCACTAATAGGCCTATTTATACTATCGGTGACTGAAGTTTCGGCCACAACCTCAGTCCGATCTAGTTTTCCTGAGCGGAAGCATTTTGTTTTACATGACAACGACTTTCAACATGCCCTTTCTTGTTACAAAATGTACAGATAATATCCCTAACACCAAAATTCATGTTATTATTTGGGAATTGTGAACCTCTTTGTGGTTCATTATGAAACCTAGGCCTGTGCGGGGAACAACACACGGGAAATGAATAATTTGCGTTTCCATTATAATTATAAATTGAATGACCATAAGTAGGGCGTCCATAACGAGATGGGTTATTTTGTCTCGGTAGAGTTGGTCTCTGGTCATAATGTGAATTGTTATTATGCAGCACAGACATTTTTTCTGATAGTTTTTGCTCTAACCTTTTGTCAAGTAAAGATGACATCATTTGTTGCAAATCTTCTAGAGTGCAATCTGTTTTCATTTTCGTTAGCCTAAGGGACGATACTGGCGAAATGACATTTTATTTTACTGACTGAGTTGTCTCCCTTACAATATCTGCGTCAATCGGTTTTGTAACTTTATCAAGCGATCCTTGTAATGCAGCATATTCGACCGCGGCACTAATTGCTTTGTCTAAAGTGATTGGATGTAAAAATTGCACATGTTTCTGCAGTTCAAAGTTACCTAAACATGAATATATTGATCTATGATACAAGACTCGAGAGCAGTGCTAGGCATTAAAGGAAATGTTTTTTGACCTAATCTTTGCAGTGCGTATCCGTAATCGGAAACAGATTCGCCCTTATTGCGTTTCCTGTTTCGAACTTCACAACGATATGCTAATTCCAATGTGCCAATTGGTCTGCTAATGCGTCAAGTGTGGTGTGCTGTGTGATGTGTGCTTGTCACCTTCCGCTTTCAGCCGCCACCGCTGGCAAGCCTTCTGGTGAAAAAGGAGCCGAGTGCCTAAGTCTTCCCTGCCAGTACATAGCCTCTCTGCACACAAGCCCTTTTGCAGTGCCTCCGAGTTGGCGCCACACGGTAACGGAGCACCTTGCGGCCTCAGGCAGAACTGCAGGGGACTCGGAGGAGGTCTGCCCCCAGACATGTGGCATGCCAGGCCCACCGGTGTGTGGACACGCCCTGATGCCTATGACCAGACCCCAGCTATGGGACAAATAGCTCCTGTGTTCCCAGGATAGGGTTTTAAATCGGAACTAAGGGTGAGGTAACCCCGAAAACCTAGAGAGTTTAAGACAGAGGTGCTGGGCCATTGGCACTCTCTTAACGAACCACAGCACCATGCAATATCGCTATGACTACACAGCCATCCGGTATTTAACAATGTGATGCTGAATCTCTGAGGTCACTCCAGGGGGCTCTGAGCCTCGACAGAGTCAATCCACAGCTACTGGGGGTCCCTCCTTCAATCCACAACATGCAAAGAGAAGAAGGAGGAACATACCAAGGAGAAGAACCAATTCGCATCAACATTTCAGGCTGATGCATTGGAATGCGGAGGGTGTCTTCAGCAAGAAAGCTGAACTTGAGCATATCCTCCATGAGAAAGACATCAATGTCTGTTGCATTCAGGAAACACACCTACAGCCAGAGAAATCCTTCAAAGTCAGAGGATACCAGTGTTTCCGCTGTGACAGAATTGGCAGACGAAAAGGAGGCATCACGACATTGGTCAGGAACAACATCAGCGCTGTTCAGACCAACACGCATATGGATGACTCCGAGTTCCAAGTTCTGAGCCTCAGAAAGAACGAGTTCAGTTTGAAACTTGTGAACATATACTCTCCAAGTGACAAAGCTCTGTCCCTTGACAAAGTTACAACTGATGAAACCAGGTTCATCATTGTAGGAGACTTTAACAGTCACTCACAAAGCTGGGGATATGACCACCTGGATAAACGTGGAGAGGAAGTGGAGACCTGGCAAGATGATAACAAGCTGAACCTCATCAACAAGCCAGAGGATCCCCCAACTTTTTACTCCAGAAGCTGGCGAACAACATCAACCCCTGATCTTGCATTATGTACTGATGACATACATGGACATGTCAAGCGGAAAGTCAATGAACAACTAGGAGGTAGCGATTACTATGGACCGTATAGCCTCTACTTCACCTAACATCCCCAGATGGAACTACAAGAAGGCCAGGTGGACCTTTTACCAAAGTCTGAGTGATGAGCTCTGTAAAGACATCAGAGTGGAAGGTAGAGACATCAACCGGGTTGTCAAAGACTTCAATGCCAGCATACTTAAGGCTGCTTACAGCGCCATTCCAAGGGGAGCAAGAAAGGACTATAAGCCCTACTGGAGTGATGAGTTGGAGAATCTTCAGGCAAAGTTATCAGAAGCCAGGGAGGAAGCAGAAAACAATCCCTCACAAGAAAGTAACCTCTCTCTACAGCAAGCCAAGGCCAAATTCCTCAGGCACAAACGGGAAGCACAGAGGAAGAGCTGGAGAAACAAAACAACCTCGCTCAACCTAGAGCGAGATGGCCAAAGGCTTTGGAGATTGACGAGACTGCTGAACGATGAAGAAACAGGAAGAGGCTCAGTAACTCTGGAAGAGAATGGCGAACTGTTGACGGGTAAACAAGCGGCAAACACTTTTGCCTCTAACTACAAAGATGTTTCCAACATCCCCATCAACAGGGAACGGCAAAGGGAAGCCCGAAGAGAAAAAAGGGAAAGGCAGACAAGCCAAGTGACACCAGAATGCATGAAGCAGGGTCTTAAACTGCATGAGCTAAAGACAGCTCTTAGGCAGTTGAAGACAAAGAATTCTTCTGGACCAGACGGAGTCACAAATGAAATGCTGACCCATCTAGGCACTGAAGCAATTTGCAAACTCCTGGAAATTTACAACTACAGCTGGACACAAGGACTTCTTCCACAGATATGGAAAGAGGCAGTCATGATCCCCATCCACAAGAAAGGGAAGAATCCAAAGAAGGCTGCAAGCTACCGCCCAAACAGCCTAACCAGCAGTGTTGGAAAGACCATGGAGAGGATTGTGAATGCACGCCTGAAGTGCTACATGGAGACTAACAACCTATTCGCAACGCAACAAGCTGGCTTCAGACAATTCCGCTCAACTGAAGACCAGACCACTTATCTATCGCAAGAGATAGAGGATGCAGAGGGCGTTTGACAAAGTCTGGACTGATGGACTCCTTGTCAAGCTGATGAGGACTGGAGTAGGAGGTCACATGCTGAGGTGGATTAAGTCATACCTCCACAACAGGAGAGCAAGAGTCAGTTTAGAACATGCCAGCAGCAGGAAGTTCCTGTTGCGTCATGGTGTCCCACAAGGCGGAGTCTTATCCTCTACTCTCCTCTTGCTTTTCATCAATGATCTGGTGTCTGAACTACCGAAAGGAGTTAAGGCTGCTCTCTACGCTGACGATCTGGTGTTATGGTGTAAGGAAGAACATGCCACTACAGCCACATACAGGATGCAAGAAGCCATTAACAAGCTTTCAGCTTGGGCTGAAGATTGGTGTGTATCGATCAATACAGAGAAATTGTCCACATCACTTTTCGCCCTGTCGTCAAAGCAGAGGGCGGGTAAAATCAAGATGGGAAATACTTCGCTGATTGAAGCAGACGAGGCAAAATACCTCGGAGTGACCTTTGACAAACGGCTAACCTGGAATCCCCACATTAGTCAAGCAGAAGGGAAGGCCCGTAGGAAGCTTGCCAAGATGCGCAAAGTTGCTGGAACAACGTGGGGAGCAAATGACCAAACATTCAAGACAGTATATCAGGAAACAGTGAGACCCCATTTAGAGTATAGCTCAACTGCCTGGTCCACTACTGCCAAAACTAACCAACAGGCTTTAGACAAGGTCCAGAACCAAGCATTGCGGATAATGACAGGTGCTACAAAGTCTACACCAATCTCCTTCATGGAGAAGCTAACAGGCACACAACAGTTACAAGACAGAAGACATGCAAAGGTTCTGCTTCAAGCAGAGAAGTTCCGGACTTTTCAAGACCATCCCATGAAAGGCAAGCTAGATGGCTACACAAAGAATCGGCTCAAACGTAGCAGCTTCGTACATGAAACAAAGAAACTCAACCGAGAGTTCAAAACTGAGCTGAGCATACCAACGACTCCTCTAGGTAGTGAAGACATTATAAACCCACTAGCAAATGATCTGTCTTCAGTGACTGTGAGACTTGCTGTTCCTCGTCTTGACCGCGGGAAGCAAGAGGATGAAGGCATTCGGAAGAGCCTCACACTTGCTATGATCAATGAAGACTATCCTCCGGAATCATGGACTCATGTCTATTAAGACGGATCAGCCACATGCGCCGTCAAAGATGGAGGAGCAGGAGTTTTCATTCAATACCCATCTGGCAAGAGAGAAACACTACATGCAGCCACAGGAAAACACTGAAGCCATTACAAGGCAGAGGCTGAAGCACTCATGAAGGCCGTCTCAATGGTTGAAGACTCGGCAGAAGAAAGCTCCTCAGTCGTCTTTCTCACAGATGCACTGTCTGTCATGGAAGCTCTGATCAACAGTAAAGATCGGCAGCTAGCCAGGAGAATGCAGAGCCTGAGTATAACCTACAAAGTAGCACTTCAGTGGATTTCATCCCATTGTGGACTTGCAGGCAATGAAGAGGCAGACAAACTGGCTAAGCTAGGAGCTCAGTCAGAACAACCAACAGAACCTGTGAGTTACAAGGAGAAAGTCACCATCATCAAGGCACTAACGAGACTAAGGATGGAGGAAGATGCTTTTCATCTCCTTGATCGGTCTGAACAAGTGATGATGGTCAGGCTCCGCTCAAGGCACAACAAGCTCAATGCTCACATGTACAAGAAATACAGACTGACATCATCGCCAACTTGTCCATGTGGTGAAGAAGATCAGACTGCGGAGCATATACTTCAGAGATGTAAAAGGCATGACCAGGAGCGAGCTGCGACTTGGCCGATAGATACCTCAATCCACCTGAAATTGTATGGAGGCATTGAGGATCTGCGGCAAACCACAAGTTTCATCGAGGCTACTGGTCTGACAGTGTAGTCGCGAACGATAAGAAGAAGAAGTAGAAGCTAATTCCCGTTCTTGAGGGCTACATCTTTGAGTTAAGGCACGTTTGATTTCAGAATAGTCAGATATTTAAATGGGGCTCGATGACGAAGGTAACCGTTGAGCTTCTCCTCTCAGATTGATAGACAACATACATGCTTTCTGTTGTTCATCCCATTTATTCCATTGAGCAACTTGCTCAAAGTGTATTATGTAATCGGTCCATTCACTGGTAGAACCATCGAACGTATCTGGTTTTATGCCCTTAATCACATTAGGTTGAGCACCAGTAACATTCGTACAAGTATTAGTAACAGGACCACTGGTTGTCATAGGAATATGCTTGTTTATAAAAATTGCTTGGTTTGGCAACGCTTGGGGTACCGAGTATGAGACATTTGTTTGCGGAGCATGCACCTGAAAGCTGGTATTTGTATGTTGACCCACGTTTCCAGAGTACATATGGGGCAATGTATGCGATAACGGGCCTTGATAAGTGTAATTGGAGTAGTTATTCTACTTAAATTTGGAACAGTACAAATAGGGGCTGAGATCCCAATGTCACTATGTTCCCTGGTACGTAATAACCCTTCATTTTTCACATGTGGTGATTGAACACGATACTGTGGTAATTCCGACCTATGTTGAAAGTAATAAACCATTTCAGGTGTATTAAAATTTCCTCTTTGTTTATTTAATTCTTCTCTAAAAGTTGGAGAGCGTAAAAATGCCTCTTCATCATGTAACATAAGAGATTCATCAGTTACAAAAGTATTTTCAAAGTTTGTTCTGTACCTGTGAATCCGACGTGCATTTTTGTCCTTGGTGTGATATATATATATATAAATAGGTCCAAGTTTAAGTCACGGCACCAATGTAATAGTGGCCCCAGGTTCTTAGCATAACCTCGGACTGACGGACAGCAAGTGATC
>NW_026460871.1:0-2209 GCF_021730395.1 Mercenaria mercenaria | reverse complement strand
AATCTTAGTTTTGAGATCCAAACTTTTGATTGATCCACAACAGCTGTCCTTGTAGGCTAGTAAATGTGAAGATTTACTTTCAGTTTAGACCTCGTGTTTATTTGTATTACTAAAATGATTAAGGGGTAAAAAATAAAGAAATTCAAACATAAACTGTATCTCTTGAATACAGTCAAACCAGTCTATACAGAACTCCTCTGGGGTAGTAAAATAGTTGTCCATAACTGCAGGTAGTATCTGTTCATGAGTTTAACTACACAGCAGATTTTTCAATCGAAGATGAAATTAGGCATCTTCAGAGGCAAATGGTCTCTTTGCACAACTGGTCTTAAGCACAGGTTGGACTGTATCATAAAGTGCTTCTTTGAGAATTTTGAAAGCAGTTTCCATATTTGTGTTTCAGGTGTTGCCCAGAACTTTGCAAGGAAGTACACCATTCCTATTGATACAGTGGGCTTTGAGTTTGAGATGAAGAGTGATGATAGAGAGGGGATGACTAGGCCAGAGGATGGTGCTCTCGTTTATGTAAGTTTTGACATTGTTGACAGCTTTAAACACAGGAAGTAAAATAATACACTTTGAGCCTGATGAAAGCTGTAATGCTATTGATTTTTAGCTCATCTGATTTTTTGGAAAAAAATGATGAGTTATTGTCATCACTTGAGCGGTTGTCGGTGTCGGCGTCGGCGTCTGCGTCGGTGTTGCCTGGTTAAGTTTTATGTTTAGGTCAGCTTTTCTCCTAAACTATCAAAGCTGTTGCTTTGAAACTTGGAATACTTGTTCACCATCATAAGCTGACCCTGTATAGCAAGAAACATAACTCCATCTTGCTTTTTGCAAGATTTATGGCCCCTTTTGTACTTAGAAAATATCAGATTTCTTGGTTAAGTTTTATGTTTAGGTCAACTTTTCTCCTAAACTATCAAAGCTTTTGCTTTGAAACTTGGAATACTTGTTCACCATCATAAGCAGACCCTGTACATCAAGAAACATAACTCCATCTTACTTTTTGCAAGAATTATTGTCCCTTTTGGACTTAGAAAATCAGTTTTCTTGGTTAAGTTTTATATTTAGGTCAGCTTTTATCCTAAACTATCAAAGCTATTCCTTTAAAACTTGCAACACTTGTTCACCATCATAAGCTGACCCTGTACAGCAAGAAACATAACTCCATCCTGCTTTTTGCAAGATTTATGGCCCCTTTTGGACTTAGAAAATATCAGATTTCTTGGTTAAGTTTTATGTTTAGGTCAACTTTTCTCCTAAACTATCAAAGCTTTTGCTTTGAAACTTGGAATACTTGTTCACCATCATAAGCAGACCCTGTACATCAAGAAACATAACTCCATCTTACTTTTTGCAAGAATTATTGTCCCTTTTGGACTTAGAAAATCAGTTTTCTTGGTTAAGTTTTATATTTAGGTCAGCTTTTATCCTAAACTATCAAAGCTATTCCTTTAAAACTTGCAACACTTGTTCACCATCATAAGCTGACCCTGTACAGCAAGCAACATAACTCCATCCTGCTTTTTGCAAGATTTATGGCCCCTTTTGGACTTAGAAAATATCAGATTTCTTGGTTAAGTTTTATGTTTAGGTCAACTTTTTCTCTTAAACTATCAAAGCTATTGCTTTAAAACTTGCAACTCTTGTTCACCATCATAAGCAGACCCTGTACAGCAAGCAACATAACTCCATCCTGCTTTTTGCAATAATTATTGCCCCTTTTGGACTTAGAAAAATCATTTTCTTGGTTGAATATTATGTTTAAGTCAACTTTTCTCATAAACTATCAAAGCTATTGCTTTAAAACTTGCAACAGTTTTTCACCATCATAAGTGGACACTGTACATCAAGAAACATAACTCTATCCTGCTTTTTGCAAGAGTGATGGCCCTTTTTAGACTTAGAAAATCATGGGTAGGACAATATTTCTATTATACAAAAAAAATCAGATGAGCGTCAGCACCCGCAAGGCGGTGCTCTTGTTAAATAATTATAATAAACATACTGGAATGTGAACTTCTGTCAACTTGGAAGCTCAGCCCCCATCTCCTGTAGTAACTGGCAGTAGCTCGGGTGATACGGAGTGGGTAATTCTGGTAACATCAGTATATACAATTCCTATGTCACAGTTGGTAGGGTGGTAGTATTATTTAATACCATAATTATCTGCTATCTCAAAATATGGAGAACTATATGTTAAAAT